>NW_026000205.1:15830669-15835669 GCF_001458135.2 Marmota marmota marmota | reverse complement strand
CCCCAGAATCACAAGAAATAAATTTCTATTCTTCATAAGCTATGCTGTCCGGGGCATTCTGTCATAGCAGCACATATGGACAAAGACAATCCCACTGCCCATGCTTCAGGCTGTTAGGGGGTGGAGACTGGGTGGGCCTGTCGGAGGAGGGGAGGGTTACAGGGACTGAGGCAGACCCGTCACTGAGGGTCCCTTGATGCCCACTGAAAGTTTCCATCTTTCCAGTGTCCAGGTAGCAGCAACTCCCAGAAGTGGGCAGTGTTTCTTGAAGGGACGCCATCTTTGCATGTTCAGAGCCCACTTCAGAGGAGGGGCAGTGCAAGGGACATGGGGCTGGGAGTATGCAGATGAGGGCTTGAGTCCCACTCTGTTAGGGGGAGCTCTGTGACTCAGGGGTCAGCTGTCACCTCTCTTTACCACAGACAGGTGTAGCCACCCTGGCCAGCATGTCTCAGTCACGGTTTGGGGACTTTGACAAGATGAGGCCTTCAGGACGTGGCCAATCGAAGGAGTTTCACTTTTGAGTATTGAGGGAATCCCCCAAGGTGGGGTGGGAAGCTCACCTGCAGCTCTCCCTCCCGGGAGGCCCTCCAAGTCCCCAGGGAGAGTCCACGAGTGCTTCAAGGCTCTGCAAACAGCTTCTAATTTACTTCCCTTAACTGCCCTGAAGGCCTAGAGCAACAGTTAAGAATCACATTACTGCCTTTTATTGTCTCTAATTTTTACCCAAACGGTTTCTGCTGCGCCAGCTAAACAGCGCTCTCTACTCACTTCGCACATCCAGGGACCCTAGCCTGCCGCGGGCATGCTCTGGATCTGCGCATTTTCTGGAAAAATCAACCATCTAATGCTCTCCCCTCCCCATTTAAGCCATGGACCTCCTCTGCTCTCTTCCCTGCAGCAGATAGGTGGATTAGGGCCACAGGTCATATCCCGGCAGGGCCATAGCCAGGTGGGCTTTGGGAGGGAGGCCTGGGTCTGCCTGGCATCTGCGTGCATGTGTGGTGGGGACCAGAAAGTGCATAGGGTGGGTCTGCTTGGCCTCTCTCCTCCTCCCCCTTTGACCTTTCAACTCTCTGCCTTAGATCTGAGTGCAGCCCTGAGTAAGGGGAAGTGGCTCTTTTAAGCTGTGCTTTTAAGTCCTCTAAGAGGCAGAAACTCAACTGAAACTTAATCCAGAAAAGAGGGACTGTGGAGTCATGCAACTGGAAAGACTGAGAGGAGACAGCTTCAGGAATGGTTGGATCAAAGCTGCTCAGGATTCTGTCTCCCTCGCCCTTCAGCTCTGCCTTCTGTCTCAGGCAGCAGAGAGAGTGCTGCATGCTTCCACCCTCCAGTTTAGCAGACTCAGCAGAAGAGCGGCATCTACTGGGTCCAAGAATGATCCTGGTTAACTCCCAGTCAAGGCTCAGTTCACACGTCCATCACTGAGCCCTTCACTGTGTCTAGGGCAGGTCTGGATCCCATGTCCCCATTCTGGTGGACAGTGAAGTGAGGAAGAGGGGCCGGCTTAGTCACATGACCTGAAGTTAGGGAAAGGAGTGACTTTCCTAGTGGGACAACCAGGAACAGAGCCCACAGATGGGAATGGATCTCAGCCACTGGTCTGGCACAAATCCCTTCACTCTTTCTTGCTCCAGCCCCTTCTTGGGATCAACGGAAGAGTGGGAGGATCAGCTCTCCAAGAGCACCTGTCCCATGCTGCCTTTCCCAGCTACTTCCCTCTCCCCTGTACTCACCTCTTCTGGAGTAAACTTGATTCGTCTCATCTCTGTTCTCATTTCCCTCACCCACACCATCACAGCCTTGGCAGGGTCTTGGAGACTCGGTGACACAGGCTGCAGGCTCTGACCATACCAGCCTCAGTCTAACAGTCAAGCGTAGCCTTCCTGGGACAATTGGCCACTGTCCTGGAGGCAGCCCCCTCCGGTGGGTTGGAGAGAGCTCACTCCCAGTCCCACCAAGCCCTTTTCTTTCGGAAAGAGCCAACGTGAGCTACGATAACCATCTCTTAATTATCGAAGGAATTCTATGCTTCATAAATTGTTTTCTTTCGGAGAGGAAAAGAAAAGTCTTCTGAAAGTAGGATTTGGGAGTGTTTTTCAGCAGAATGGGATGGGGCGGGCTTTCCTCTCTTCACTGGATCAGTGTCAACCGGGCTCCTGATTTCACGGGTCACCATGGCAATGGGAGGGCACAGAGCAAGGTGTCCTTGAAACATGGGTTTCTGGACCTGTGTCTCCAGGCTGCCCCTGCCAAATAAGCCCCATGTGCGTCTCCTGCTCTTTCTTGGTATTCTTACTACTAATGAGCTCAGACTCTGATGGGTTTTGAACCCAGGGTCTGTGAGAGCTGATGTTTCTATACATCACCGTCCCTGAAGACTGTGTGATGTTATTAACTCCCTTTTACAGGTTAGGAGGCTGAAATTCCAAGACTCTAGAGCATTCGTCCAAGGTTCCCTAGAGAGTCGGTGGCAGAGCAGGATATGGACCTCTGGCTGCCAGACTCTTCCCTTTGAGCACTATGCCCTGCTGGGCAAGAACTGCCACCAACATGCCCTGGACCCCAGCCCTCGTGGGCTCTTGGCGAACAGAACAAACATGGGATTCCTTTCCTCCTTCCCTTGCATGCCCTGATGGGGTTATGATTTATTGGCAACCTAGAGAAAATCCAGGGAGCTGGCCACCACATCAGATACCACTGGCCAGATGCCTTTCTTTTTCTCAGAGAGATGACTTGACTGAGCACGTGCAGCCAAATCTGGGACAGGCTGTCCAGGATCTGGACTTCATGCCAATGGCACCTTCTGAAATGACAGAGCAGCATCATTACTCCCTTCCTGTGCTGAAAATGGACCTGCTTCCAGGTCGACAGTCTCAGCGTGGTTCTGCATCTACTTGCTGGTATTGTTAATTCCATTGGCCAGGATCGAATAAACTAGGAGTGGGGGGTGCTCATGTGACAATCACTCATCCTTCCTCCCTTCCTCTTTCCCTATTTCTCTTCCCTCTTTCCTATAATATTAGGCTTGTGACTGAAAAATTAAAATGATTCTTTGTGTCCTATATTCAATTGCTATTTATCTGTCCATCCAACCATCCATCCATCCATCCATCTATCCATCCACCATATCTCTCTTCCTTCTTTCCTGTCCATTTTTTAAAAATTTAATGAGCATTGATTTGAATCACTGCCCCTCTGAGTGCAAAGGTCATTCAGTCCGTCAAGTCTGTGTGTAGCTTGTCTTGTCCCCGGTCCTTCTCTACTGTTCCCTTTCACATGTCACCCAGTAGGTCAGGAATGGTCTCTGCAAGGTGTCCTTGTGTGCAGGGATAAACAGAGCTTTTCCTCTCCCTGTCACTGAGGGTAAGTTCGCTGGGCTGTCATTCTTTGGATGCACGCGGCCCTGTCTTTGATCTGGAGCTAATTTATAGGCCCCCCCAAAAGAATTAGTTTGTCTGAGGAGAAGAACCAAGGACAGAAAATTGAGTCTCGTCCTTGAGTCAAAATGCAGATTTCCCATTGCAACACAAATCTTTCGTTTCAAAAGGTCAGCTGGAATGGTACTTAAAAAAAGAGTTGCAGCTGCTTTAGAATAAGGACACTGGAAACAAAAAAAGTCCCATCCAAGAATACTCTCTGGCCCTGTGCCCGCAGCTTCTTCTTGATGAGACGGCCACATTATCATTCCCTCCAGCCCCTGTTGCTCAGCCTTGCACATGTGGAGATAGATGGTCAGTCAGACAGATGGACAGGTGATGGCAGGGCCAGACCTTCCCAGGATGTGGGCACCCCAGCGTGGAGCCAGGGGTACTTCTTTAGTCTCTCTCGCGTTTCCAGTCAGCCTGACCTCTGGCCACATTCTATTTATCGACATCCCAGAGGTCCAGCTTTGGTCAGAGATGAGCACCCCTCACTCCCATATTATGTTTTGGGTCCATAGAGCCCAGGGTCCTGAACACAGGCATTCTCTATTCTTCCAAGGCCACACCTGACATCACCCCAATTTCCAGTTCCCTCCAACTCCCGAGTTCCTGCTTTCTGGATATGTCTGCATGACCTCCTGAGGATCACCCAGGGCCCGGACCTGTCACACTAGCAGTGGAGGCAGCAGAGACAGACGTTACTAAGCACGCTTGTTGCTTATTTACTGATCTACACCCACCTTGTTCCAAAAGCATTAAATGTGGATGACAAAAATACATACAGTACAAAAGTATTAAAATAGAAAAGAGATCAAGGTGAGGGGAAAATAAGGCATGAACAGCGAACTGAGGCCAGGCACAAAGTCAAAGAAGAAACTTGCACTTTAGAAGGTCATGGGGTCCGGAGGTCTGAATACGCTATAAACTAGCAAGAGTGACTCACGCTACAAATATACACTTATTTCCCTTTACAAAAGGATTTTGTCAGAAGTATTTTTAAAGGAAATCTCAAGTCATTTGAAATGAGACATGGTTTACAAGAACTCCATTTACACACAGCTTGTAAGCAGCAGCTATGTGAAGAGCCATTGGTTGATGTCCACTTCTGTGGAACCCTTGTGCCTATCCCTGGGTATGTGGTGTCACGTGGACAGCAGCTTTTTTTTACCTTCTTTCTGGACTTCCTGAAGCCAGTTGGTGAGTCAATATTATTGAGCACTGTTCAAATGTCCAGGGAGGACTGAGCCACAGAAGCCTGGAGCTCAGTATCCAGGAGACGAGTGAGTGGTGACATGGGTCATGCTGAGGATGTCCAGAGCTAGGAGAGCCTTGGGTGGAGCTGGGATTTGATGTTTCATTGGTTCATCACCTGCCCATTGTTCTCTCCCAGAGTCTTCCTTTCATTTTCAAAATTCACTGGAAAGGTCTCTTTACAAATTGAGGGTATTCAAAAGTTCTCTATAGGTTTAATGCAATGCCAATCAAAATCCCAACGGCATTTCTTGTAGAAATAGAGAAAGCAATCATGAAATTCATATGGAAAAATAAAAGACCCAGAATAGCAAAAACAAT
>NW_026000205.1:15784165-15830497 GCF_001458135.2 Marmota marmota marmota | reverse complement strand
CACTACTCGTCAAGTGTGCTGAGAGGTGGAAGAGATCAGCCAGCGATCATGGTGTGTGTGTGTGTGTGTGTGTGTGTGTGTGTGTGTGTGTGTGTGTGAAGGGGGTATGTCTGTGGGGAGATGAGGGGCTGAGCCAGGTGAGAGTGGGCAGAGGTCCCTGCAGGAGAGTGGCCACAGGGCTAGAGGGCAGACAGCAAGGTGCCACGTGGTTGCACGTGGCTCAGTGAGGCCGAGCGACAGGGCCAGGTGTTTCATGCAGAGACTTTGAAAGATGTCCAGAATACCTGCACCGATCTGATGAGGCTTTAAAAGGTGTCTGGGTAGGTGGAGATGGAGAGTGAAAGGGGAGAGAGCACTTGAGGGCATCCAGGGAAGGGAGGGGGCCAAGGTGAGGGAGAAAGTGGACACTGGGAAATCAGGTAGAGAGAGAGGGATTCTGAAAGCGCAGGGTGTGCTAGACTGTGAGCTGTAAGGCAAGCATGATCCCTAAGGCGTGGCCCAGTTTGGGAGGGCGTGGCTAAGGGGCGTGGCCAAATGCAGAGAGCTCAGGTTTGACATGCCAACCTCTGCAGGGCAGCGCTGGGACAGACCTGGAGGACTTCTGCAGGCTCCATAGAGAGCATGCATTAAGGGGAATGGAGAATGAGACTTTTCCCTGGTGATTTGCCCTGGGGGCCTCTGGGCACTGCCTGAATGCAGGTTGACAGGAGCCTGCATTCAGGAGGCGCCCATGACCACTGTTGAAGCTGCACGGGTTGAATATATTGTTGTGGAACCTTGAGTGCCCATCCAGAAGCCACTGACCAGCCAGACATAGGACAGCCAGCGTGTCCCTTGCAAGGTTCTGCTCCATGCTTTGGAGGCCATGCTTTCGGTCTGTTCCCTGCATTTTTGCAACAGGAATTCCACTTGGAAACAGAAAGAAAAATAAAAGCGGTAATTTTTACCGGCAGTGTTCCCTATGAGTGTCTCTGCTGATAATTACAGAGCTGGGCCCACTTGGCTCCAGTCAGGGCACGCTGGCTGGACCCCCATCAGGAGCCACATGCATGCTCCAACCCCAAAGATGTGCATTTCTGATTTCTGACAGGACCACTGTTTAGCTGAGCTCATCTTACTCCCTCCCCTCTCTTGCCCCTCTATCCTTCCTCTTCTTTGACTCTCCCTCCCCTCTCTTTCTATATTGGAGTGATCTTAAATTCCAAGAATGTGGCAAGAGGCCTCTAACAAGGGGAGAGAGAATTAAGTCAAATAAATTACAGCAAAATAAGAGGAATTAGGTTTAATTTAAGCAGGTGACAGAAAAGGGATTGAGTTTGTCTTTCCCCTGTCTTGGAAGGAGACCACATCAGCTGGGGTTTTTTTGCCCAATGGAAGAGCAACATGGCTGCCTTGGTTCAGACCCGCCTCCTCCCTTACTCTCAGTCTTCTCCTGGACCCAGATTATAGGTTTGCAAGTCGCTGACCATGGTTGAATTTTATCATTATTAAGGTTCAGTGCTAACCTCCTCCCCTTATTTCCTTCCCATTTAAAGTTTCAGGGATAATAAATTCTTTTGATTTAGCAATTATGGGAGCACAGAATTAGTCAAATGTGGGCTTTGAGAACAAAGTAGAATGGGGGCCTGGTGGGTTTTTGCCGAGATGCCACAAATACTTACAGGCCTGTGGCGGAAAGATCTGGGGAAATGGTGCTTTGTTAAGTCTGAAATTGGATGGGTTTTAATTTAAGAGCATAGCTCCAACCCTCACCTCTCTCTCTGAGCAGAAAAATAGTTATGTTTGTGGGTGACATATTCCTGAAGTCAATTGTGCTAAACCACTGTGTTGAAATACATTATATTGACTTGCCTGTGGCTGTGCTTTTCCGACTACAACATTGAGTTGGCTAGTAATAAAAATAAATAAGAATTGTATATCATTTCATTCATTTTTTTTGTATTACATTTGCAAAATGCATAAGGATATAACACAACGTGTTGCAATAGAGTTTTAGAAAATACAGTGATAAAATTAATCCTTGATACAGAACGATGGATGTGGGTGGATTAAAACAGAAAGTGGGGAGGAGCAGCTGGTGCTTTGAAGGTGCTTCCAGGTTGGGTGCTGGCCGGAGCTCTAGGTTCTCTGTGGGTTGGTGGAGGCCAGGACACACCTGTGCCATCCCTGATGCTCCCAAGGGCCACCAGAGGAGCCATCCCTCCTGTACAAATTGAGCGGGGCCTGCCTTCTTTGCCCTCAGCCAGCCATAACACTACCTGGACTCTTCCCATCAATGTTTCTTGAGACCAGTTGAGGCTTGGTCCCCACAGGGCTGGACCCTGATGGGTGGCTGGGGTATCCTTGCTCATTAGCCATAGGTGAGGGACAAGAGAGTGAGGTTTGAGCAGAGCAGGAAACACATTTGTTTGTTGCTGGTTTACTTTGTTTATGTAGCAGCCCAAGCTGAAATGGTTACTGTGAGATATAGACAAAGGGGACCCTGGCCCTGGGACCCTTGGGTTTACCTAAAGTCCCTCAGCAAATGCACAAGCCACTCACCTGCCAGTCTCTGGGCTTTAGCCTGCTGGGTATGGGGAACACCCCACTGTCCCTGAGAGTTCCAGCGTGGAGATTCCAGGATGAGGCACTCTGTGCCTTTTCCTTGTGGAAACCTGGTCTCCTACCCTGAGAGGGCTGGTCAGGGAGAGCCCTCCGACCAATCCTTTGGCTGTTGGCTCTGGCAGCTCTCTGTCACCCTTCCAAGGGTCTGCCAGCCCCAAAGTTAGATACATACACATGAATGTGCACATAAACGTGGATGTGGACCAGGTACAAAGACACAAACACACACACACACTTTGCACACGTGGGGACACACACAGATTTGTCAGTGTACATGCTTACACCGGTAGAGGTACACATTGTGATGTGCACACAGATGACCCACCCCATCCCATTCCTAGGGCTTCTCCTGGGTGGGACATCCTCTCTCTTCCCCATCATAGCAATAAGGACCCCAGTGCCGTCCTCCCCTCCTTCCATCTCTCACCCAGCCCAGCCCTAGCGCCTCAGCAACACTGGTTCCTGCCCCTATGATCCATTCCCTAACAGGCAGAAGACCCTTTGGCTCTGGGCTTTCAATGGTCCCTATTGCTCTGAGAACAAAGTCCCCTCCTCACCTCATTCCTTGAGTTGCCCATGGTCTTTGAAGCATGCCTAGTGTGGTCTCCAACTTCTCAGTGTTCTTTCCTAGACACTCCTTGTCCCCTGTTCACCCAGTAGTTGCACCAGCCTCTCTGTGGCTGCCCAGAGACTTGTAGTGGGGCCCTGTCCCCTCCTCCACTTTAGTGCTGCTTTTCTGGGAGTCCTCTGCTGTTGCTCCCCAGTTCCCCTTCCCAGAAGTGCCCTCTTGTAGCAGTCGCTACCTCATGTCCTTTTGAGCAAATATATTCTGTGGTCACCAGTGTGATTATGCTATCATGTAATTTGTCCCTCCCTCCAGCCTATCAGTTTTGGTGCAGTTCTGTCTCTCTCTCAGCTCTATTCCCACCAGCACTGTTGCTCAAAATTGGTGTCAAATGGATGAATCAATATTCCTACCTGCAGGGACCTACAGCCACCCAAGGGCCTTGCTGCCCCATTTGCCCCTCATGAGGAACTGAGGAGGTTGCGGATCCCCTAGGACACCACCTGTCTCTGATAGGACAAGAACCCAGTGTCCTCACTCCTGGCTAAGCTCACAGGCTCCTCCACCCCACCCCTTAGCTGGACTTGGGGCCAAATCAGCAATCCAAGGAGCTCCCTGAAAGACTTCAAGAAAGTTCCTTCCACCTTCCCACACCAGATAGGCCCTGATGCCAACGAAAGAAGAGAAAAGACACGTCTGAGCCAGCTGGGGGCAGAGGCAGAGAAGGCCTGGGAAGATGGGGTGCATGTGAGTATGGGGGTGACACAGGCAAGGGACATGCTCCTTACTCTGTGTCCCTCTCCATAGCAGGGTGACCTCTCTGCTTGTTCAGAACCATGTAGAGAGCTGAGTTGGATGTGGTGCAGTGGAATCCAGAAATTTGGGACCTGGTAAGCCCTGGGGGCAGGGGTGGTGGAGAACAGGGGCTGGGTGGGTAGGGGTGCAGAGAGCCCGCCTGGTTCCTCTGTGTGTGTTTGGGGCCATGAGAGGGAAGGGGGAGGGGAACAACACACTGACCTGCGGGCTGCAGAGCATCTCAGGCAGGGGTGGGGCAGGGAGAGGCACCAGGAGGCTGAGCATCATGGACGCTCTTTCCTTTCACACTGTCCACCAGCTGATAGTCCCTGGCCCCTTCTGTCACAGCCCAAGTTTGCCACCTGTGCTGCAGGCAAGGCTGCAGCAGGGTTGGAAGCTGCCCCAGATACTGGACAGTCCCGGCTCAGGCAGCCTCTACCTCCCATGCCTGGCAGCCTATCTGGGCAGCAATTTCTTGGTGGCTTAAGGATGGGGACAGTGTCTGGAGGTCTCCTCACTCTACCCAGTCTGGGGACCTTTGCATGGGCAGCACCCTGAGCTTCATAGCTTCTCCTCCAGTAGCCCCCCTCCCCCCAGACCAGGACCCAGCCTACCTGCCCCACAGCTGCATAGACCTTGATCTCAGTTTGGTAGCTCTAATGTTTATTGGCTGATTAGTTGACAAAACTGTGGGTGTTGTCTCCTCCTCCTCCT
The DNA here is from genome assembly GCF_001458135.2 of Marmota marmota marmota. NCBI lineage: Eukaryota > Metazoa > Chordata > Mammalia > Rodentia > Sciuridae > Marmota > Marmota marmota. Next base: position 15,825,819 of record NW_026000205.1, on the reverse strand, counting down.
TCTTCTAAAATATTTTTTAGTTGTTGATGGGCTTTTATTTATTTATTTATATGCAGTGCTGAGAATTGAACCCAGCACCTCACACATGCTAGAAGAGCACTTTACCACTGAGCCACAGCCTCAGCCCCAAACCGTGGGCTTTTTAGAGAGCTGATTCTCTGCTGATTTGGCCAGCATAGCACAGGCCTGGCTTTTTGTAGACCTGGGTTACCATGTGCATGGAATCAACTGATGGGTGTGAGGAAGGTATGCATGACAGTGTAAGTATGATCATGTGCACACATATGAGTGGTATGAGCTCATGTGCACATTTATGAGAGTGCATGCGTGCACATAGGCATGTGTGTGGGTATGAGGTGTGTATGCACTACAAGTGTGCATATGTGTACATGGTTGTTACAGATTATTTGTGTCCCCCAGATTCACATGTTGAAGCCCTAACCCCCACTGTGATTGTTTTTTTTTGGGGGGGGGGTCCTTGGCAGGTGACTAGGTTTAGTTGGGGTCTGAGGCTACCCCTCAGAGGATGGCACTTGTGCCCTTGTCAGAAGAGGAAGAATCGCCTCAGCTTGCACAGTCTCTTGACTGAGTAAGGGTAGAGTATGTGGCATCCATCTGCCAACCAGGAAGAGCCCGCATCAAGCATCGAATCTGCAGGGAACTTGATCTTGGACTTCCAGCTTCCAGAACTGCAAGAAATAAGCATCACTGGCTTATCCCTTCGGTCTCTGATGCTTTACGACAGCAGACTGAGACAGGGGGTGCAGTATGCGAGTGTGCATGTAGGTGTAAGTGTGGGTGAGTGTGAGTATGTGTGTGTGACTGTGTGTGTTGACATTTTTTCCAAATCCCAGATGTTGTGGAGGGATCTTTCCAGGGTGATGAATCTAAGTCCTCTAAGGCTGGTGTCCCCTTCAGTGGGGTCTGACCCATGAAGGCTCCTGGGCACATGGCCAGCAATTCCCAGAAAATTTTCCATCCTCAGAGGTCTTGGAAACCCCACGCAGAAGCTGTTGACCCCAGCCCACCACTGGTTTCACATCAGCACATTTCTACAGGGTGTCTACTGAGTCACCCAGGTGGCTCCTCTGGGTAGGCATGGCCTGTGGTGTCCATGACTGATATATAGGTTTGTCTGGGGAGTTGTAGGAGCAAGGAAGCAGGGTCCCTGTTCAAACTCCTGGGGCTCTAAGGACAGGGCCCTGGGCCTAACTGGTGCACCTCCACTTTTGTGCTGTGGCCCTCTAGTAGCTAGAAGATGCGAGTGCATTAGTGACAGGGTGTAGCAGGAGCTAGTGAATGGCAGTGCATGGGAGAGGTGGTGCTGCCAGTCAAGGGGCCAGAGCAGGAGAAAGGAAACACCAATGCTCAACAGCAGCCATAGAAGATGCGGGTGGACTGGAGGGCTTCCAAGACAGGCTCTAGTGGGTCCCAGAAACCCTGTGTGCAGTCAAAGAGGGTGTGTGGGACATGGGAGACCTGCATTCTCTGGAGGGTGCATGTGTGGCCATGGGACCAGGCACTCACAAAACAAGGGGACCTGGCTTCCAGAGGGCAGGCCAGGCCCATCTTTTGTCTTTAAGGAGCTCAAGGAAGGTGAGGGGGTAGAAAGGATGGTGACAAGATGTGTCAGCCAGCTGTTCCCATTACAAGGACGAATTACCCATTACCTTCTCTGTGGTACAGGAAGAACTCGATAGGGTGATCTGGAGGCTGAGGGGAGGAGAGACTGTGAGTTTCACCCTCTGGTTTGGGCCAGGGGTTGTGCGAACTTCCTGCTGCATATCCCTTTGGCTATGCCTCCTGTATCCTTGATTTTACATGAATGGTCAGCCATAGTGTCCATGGGCTTGTATATCATGACCCCCTGAGCAACGTAGGTGCAGGAGCACTCACACTTCTCAGTGCACAGACAACCACCCTTGGGGTTGTCTGAAAGACACCTATAGGGGCAGGTGGGTTCCTGGTCATTTGTTGCCTTGGCTGTCACAGGATCCTTCCTAGAATGCCACATCTGTTCTTGGAAGTGTTCCCAACCAGCCCAAACCGACAGGTCAGGTCCCAGCCCTGCAACACGGCTTATTCAGGAGCCATTAAGGTGGCTTTGAGAGTCATTTGATGCCAGATGTACCAAAGACCTTGGGTGGGCCAAAGGGCTGGGGCTGTGAGGTGGGGACTTACCTGGCACTGGGACCACTAGGAAAGTCCTTAAAGCTACATCCCTCCAGAAGGCATCTGTTGAAGACCACGAGCCCTGGAGGACACTTTATTTAAAATCCAGCAGGCAGACACTCTGAGAAAGCACACTGTCACGACTCAACCTCTCAGAATGCCATGGCAATTTTAAAAAAGAATACGTACCGTACACTTTTTGTCACATCTTAGATGTCCTTCCGCCTACAGGAGCCGTCAAATAAAAATTAATTTTGCTTTAAAAAAAACATGCTGCATATTTTTGACACTCAATGTCTGTTCATTTGCATGGGACACGTTCTTCCATAATGAATCATCGTAACGCTTAAATTAAACACAGTAAAAGAATGGTTAATGCCATAACACGCTGACAATTTAACCTGGCCAATATTTTTATTGCCTTGTACAATAAACCTAACAGAGCACAACTTGCTTTTGACTGGTGGAAAATCGGTTATGAACCGCCAGGGAGCGGCCAATTTTTCAAATGCAGCCATTCAGTCATACTATAGCCACTAAGACCTTTTTTTTTTCCCATACACTATTGCTGTTATAATCTTTTGAGGATATTTTATCACGGCAATAACCTCCTCAAAATCAGTCTTTACTGCAGTTAATGACTGGACAGCTGGAGCTATAACTGGCCTTGGCTTTGCCCCCAGCTATTATCTAACAAACCAGTTGTTATCTGCAGGTAACAACCAATTTCTTTTGGAATTTTCTTGATAAAGTGCCTCATTGGATCGAAGTTCTTTTTTCCCCCTTTTGTACCAGCTCCGTGGATCTCAGGGAGCTTAAGGCAAGAGGGGAAGAGCTGATGGGTGCCTAACTCCCAAGCATGGGTCATCTAAACCGCCACACCTTCCATCCACCACCACCGTGTGGGTTTCTGTCCCTACCTGGATTTGTAAAGTGCCATTGCTTGTGGGCTGTGCAGCACAGCTGGAGGAGGCTGCTCTGCTGAACTGACTAGACAGAGCAGAGAGCTAAACACCTGGGAGGTACTGAGCACAGACCTGGTAGGGCCAGGCTTCCAGCAACCCCTGGGAGTTTAGGGTGAAAGGCAAGCCCTGGGGTATAAAGTCCAGGCACCAGGAGATAAAAATATGCTGGATTGACAAGCACCTTGTGTTCGATGAATCTCGATGGGAGATAGATATTTACACATCCTTTTTTTTCCACGTGTATTTCACTTTTGATCCCCCTTTTAACTAAGAATTTTAAAGTTAGGAAATATTTATTTATTTTACAGCGAACGTATTTATTTTAGAACAATATTAGCAAATTTGGACCCGAGCACCAACACTAACATTTGTCCAAGCAAAGGATTGCTACGGTGATGAAATATTATGAGTTAATCTGAGCAGAATTCAAAGAGGGAATGTTCATAGAGAAAGCTAAACCAAGGCAGAGCCCACTGCCAAAGGATCAGCCTGCCCTCAGCACCCACAGGTCCTTCCCACCTCTCCTGCTGCTGCCCAGAGAGGGGACCTCTTTCTTGCTCCATTCCTGAGTGTGTTTTAATATCCCCAGTCCTCCAGCATCAAAAGTGGATGGGGTGCTTCCACACTAGAGCAACAAAGAAACACTACAGCGATTGCCTGTTCACGGCAGCAGTTTGAAATTCTGCAGATTGATCAGTGTTTACTATGTGAGATGAAGATTCGATTCCTGAAATCACAGTGCTGATTGCAAGTAACTTTACATATGCGTCTTTAACAAGCAGGGCAAAACAAAAAATTAATGTTCTTAAAAGTGAAGTAAGTTTTTTTTTTTTTTTCAGCCTGGAGAGAAGACCAATTAAAATCACTTCAAATTTTTAAATGAGTTTTAATTTGAGAGAGTGGAATTCTTTTCAGAATATGAGTTCTGCTAAATATTTGAAATCATCATGTATCGTGTTCATCTGAAGCCCGGGATGCTTGTAAATTAAATAACAAATTAAAAAATGAGCCTGATATTCTTTTTTTTTTTTTTTAAACTCATCTGTTAGGTGACACCCCTGCCACCCTGAGGCAAGGCCCAATTTCTAAAAAAAAAAAATGTGGAGGGTCACTCTAGGCAAGTTGAAGGGTAAAACAGCCTTCCTACAAGTTCCCAGGTCCCAAGATTGCCACTGGGACTAAAGCAATTCTGTGATTTTAAATCATTTTGAATTTCATAAACCCAACTCTTTAACCTTTTGTAAATGACAAAAAGTGCAACACACTCTTAACATTTCTGATCATTCCACACTATGCTGGCCCCATAAAGCTCATCTTTTCCAAATTTAAGCACTTAAAAATGTGAAGTGCTCCAATAAATTTAAATTGGCATATGCTACGCATATCAATGGGAAATGATTCAAGCATTAGAGGCTGGAAGTGGTGAGTGAGGGCAAGCAAACCAGAGCATTCATTGTCACGGGATTGATTTTTAATGACTTTCTATTGATTTGGTGCCTTTTAAACCTGATGGCCTAAGGTTGGTCTTGCATATCTATCACACTGTGTCTTTGGCCCACTCAGTCTTCCACAGCGAATGTAGGTTGCTTTTCCCTTCTTGCCAAGACAGTCTCTGAAGTGGATGCGAGTCTTCTGGGACAGGGGCTGGCGTGCATTGAGCCTTCCAGGGACAAGAACTGAAAGGTAACCAGGCAGAAGTGAGGCATGTTGTTCAAGACTCCAGTGGTGGTAAGTGACGACGTCCAACTGGAGACAACAAGAGATTTATTGGCTTTCATTCCTGAAGAGTCCCTGGATGGGTCAGGGATTGTTGGGTGCAGAGACTTTCTCATCTCCCTTTTCCTCTTCATATCACATTCTCATTCTCCTTTAGCCCTTTTGCTCCACCTGTCTCCCACCTCTCCTTTCCGAGGAGACCCCTTTAGGCAAGATTGTCTTTACTTGGTAGCTATTGACAGGTCCATGTTCACATTCTCCTAGCTCTAAGTCCTTCAGAGAATGATGCTATCTTATACCTAAGCAGGTTCTGAAGTGAGTCTCTTGGGACCATATTGGGACATGGGCTCATTTCTGGCCAGTCCCCATGTCAGGGGCATTCAATTTTCTGATTGGCTATAAACTCACTCGTGGAGTCAAAAGTAGAATAAAATCTCCAACACTTGAATTGGGAGTGGGTGAGGGATAAAGATGAGTCCTGTCCTGGGCCTGGAGGTCCTGCTTGTCTTCTACATGTTGGAAGAGTGGTAATTTGCATTTACCTGCTTCTTTTAAACTAGGTGTGCCCTGTGTTTTGCCATGGTCACTGATATATGAGTGGAAGTTATGCATGTCACTTCATGGGGTAGGAACTTTAAAAACTCCAGAAAATGGGTGTTTCTACAGCCTGGGACCAGAGTAAGGAGATTCAGCTAGCCAGTCATGATGGATATGAGAAAGAAAAATAAATATTGTCTTTTAGAGACCATAAAAATTTGAAATTGCTTAGGGACAAGCCATAGTCTAGCCTAATCCTGAATGATGTGGAAATCGGTAGCAGAAATGAGTCCCACCAAAATCCAAACCTAAAATATATGAGGCATTGACTTTGTAATAGTGGAAATGTGTTAGTTGGCTTTCTGTTGCTGTGACAAATTACCTGAGATAATCAACTTATAAAAAGGTTTATTTTGCCTCACAGTTTCAGAGTTTTCAGTCCATGGTTGCTCGACCCTGATGCTTTGGACCTATACTCGCACTGTACATTTATGGTGGGAGTACATGGCAGAGGAGGCTTGTTCACTTCATGGCAGCAGGGAAGCAAAGGAGGTGGGCAGGAGTCCCAACATCCCCTTCAAAGGTATGCCTCCCAATGACCTAACTTCTTACCAGGACCCACCCACGTCCTACAGTTTCCACTGACTCCTAATAGTGCCATGAACTGGGAACCAAGCTCCATGAACCTTCAGGAGACACTTGAGATCCAAACTACAGCAGGTAGTGAGTGGCAAGGAAACTCTTATCAGAAGCTGGAGAGATGGAAAACTATATTGTCATGTGGTGAAACTTTTGCCAAAACTTTCACCTGTAGTAATTTTAGCAGACAAAAAACAAATGTATAGCTCTTGGGAGAGTTTGGAGCAGGGAATGATAACAGTGTGTTGGTTCTGCTGGCCACATTTGGCAAGGTGTTAGAAGAAAAAGATGAATTTGAAAATAATAATCTAATTTTTAAAATAATAATAATAATAATAAAACAATCTAAAAATAATAATCTAATTTTTTCTGAAGGAAAAAAAAAATATACCCAATGAAAACAAGTTTCAAAATGTAGGAGACAAAATCTTCCTTAGACAAAAAGGAAAATCTAGTCTGCCAACAGGAATGAAAGGGGGACTTGCAGGGTTCAAAGATACAACTCCTCAACCCCTAAAAGTGAGTGACAACATTAATAACTTCAACGAAAAAGTCTGATTAAGACTCAGGCTCACAGAAATATGAAATTAAGAGCACGGCTGACACAGCATTGTCAGCTGAACCCCTGGATGGAGTGAAATGTCTCACAGAAAGGCTTGTTTGAGGGTGTGGAAACACCTAAATATTTTCAACTGAACAAAAATTTTAAAGGAAAAGGACTTGAAGATGAGACTTTCTTCCTAAAGTCTGATGGGTTCAAGATATAAAACTCAAGGAAAGATGTGAAGAGTTCCTGAATATTAAAAAAAAAAAAAGGTGTACACACCACCAGCACACACCCTCTTATGAACCTGTCAGAGAGCCAAAGTTACAGGACGACCAGTTTGCTCCAAATCTGGAGAGGGAGAGGAGCCTATAGGGAGAGGAGGCCACGGCACTTGCTAGGACATGGGTGGGAAGAATGTGCTAGAGTAGTGGACCAATCAGTGGAGACTGAGCATGGGCTAGGAGGAAATATGTGGCCCATGAAGGCACGGATGGGAGGATGTGAGCATCCTCTTGTGAGCTTTTCTCTATAAACCCCACCAGGCAGTCATAGGAAGGGCTGGGGAGAATCTCTGGAGAGTTTCTTTGAAGCAGGCTTGGAGGAGGGGAAAACAATCCCTGTGTGAGAAGGGCACAAAACTCCACCCAGATTATTCTCTTGTATCTTTAACATGTAACAAAAGCCTTAATTTACAGAAGAAAAGGCACCAAAGATCATTGTACTTACCACTTGGCCCTTGGCAAATCTATTGCCACTGGGATGAGGGAATAGGAAAGAATCCTCTAGCCCTGGAGAAGGGGTAGGGAAAGGCACTGGGCCCAGAACCTACAACTAGAACCTACAGAACTGTAACTGTTCTAGTTGAAACTAGAGGGTTTTAAAGACTCTAATTGCCTGAGGGTAATCATAACAATAACCAGCCTCCAATAACAATATTTAGCCTAACTTCTGACAAGAGTAACACAAAACCCTACATTCAACGTCCCCCGCCCCCCCCAAAAAAGGAGCAGCCTCATTTGCAAACATAAACCTGTTTATCTAAGATGGTACACAGGGTGTCCAGTTTTCTACAACAACAACAACAACAACAACAAAATCCCATCAGTCATACAAAACACCAAAGTAAATCATCACAATTCCAAGAGAAAAAGCAATGAACAGAACAAGACGCAGATATGAATGACACAGACATGGAAACCATCTGACGTGTGGCTTTAAGTTACTGCTCAATATTTAAGACCTTAATGGAAAAGATACACAGCATATAAGATCAGACAGGTAATTTCAGAACAATGGTGGAAACTATAAGGAGAAGTCAAAGGGAAATACTGGAAATGAAAACCACCATAACAAAGATGAAGAATACCTTTGATATGTTCATCAGTAAGTTTGACAGCTTGGTGAACAGTAAACTTCACAGCTGAATGAATTTGAAGATAGGTCAAAAAGAAATTACCTAAGTGAAATACAAAGAAAAACAAGATTTCAACAAAGGAACAAATAAAAAAAAAAAACCAGAGAAGTGCACCAAGAATAGTGCGGCAATATCAAATAGTATACCACATGCATTGTGAGTATTCTGGAAGGAGAAGAGAGAAAGAATGGGGCAGAAAAAGTATTTGAGGAAATAAAGCAAAAAAATTTCCAATATTAATGGCAGACCACTGATTCAACAATCTCAGACAACATCAAACAGATTAAATACACCTATCCTCAAAAACCAAAATAAAAGAGCACGTTGGCAGATCATATTCCAGCTGTTGGAAACAGAAAACAAAGAAAAAATCCAGAGGGAAAAACACATTATATACAGAGGACCAAAGATACTTATGATCAGAAACTATGCAAACCAGAAAACCATACAGTAATGTCACTAAAGTGCTGAAAGAAAAAAAAATTCTATACCCAATGAAAATAAGTTTCAAAATGTAGGAGACAAAAACTTCCTTAGACAAAAAGGAAAATGAGGGAATTTATTTCCAGAAGCACTTAAGAGAAAGTTACAGAAAGTTCTTCAAGTATAAGAAATTTGAACCCAGAAAGTTGAAAAAGTGCCAGAGAGGAGATAAATGAAGGTAAAATATAATCTATTTTATTTTAAGAATGAATTTATTTTTGTGGTGTTAGGGATGGAACCCAGTGCTCTACTCATGCCAAGCAAGCATTCTATAACCCTGTTTAATTTTTTAAATTGTTTTAAAATATAACCATCTAAAGCAAAAAAAAGCAATTATTTTGTGCTTATACATATGCAAAATATATGATAACAGTACATGGGATAGGAAGGAAGAATTCGAGGTATACTATTGTATGGTTTTTATGTTACATGTAAAGCAGTATAACATCATTTGGAGGTAAACTCTGATTCAGTAAAGATGTGTATTTGTAAAACCCAGGTAAACACTAATAAAATAATGACAGGCATAAATAATCAATAGTGGAAATAAAGTGAATTATTCAAGTAACTCAAATGATGGAGACTGAAGAGGCAACCAAAAGCTCAGATAAAAAGACTATAAAAAGGGCTGGGGATGTGGCTCAAGCGGTAACGCACTCTCCTGGCATGCGTGGGGCACTGGGTTCGATCCTCAGCACCACATAAAATAAAATGAAGATGTTGTGTCTGTCGAAAACTGAAAAATAAATATTAAAAAAATTCTCTCTCTCTCTCTTCTCTCTCTTAAAAAAAGAATGTAAAAAGATAGTGAAATGGTAAATTTTAATCAAGACACATCAATAATCAAACTAAATGTGTAGGTCTAAATGCAACAATCAAAAGTCAGAGACTGTTAGGTTGGATAAAAAGCAATTACTATCTATAATATATAGTATATATATATATAATATACTATATATAATATATACTATATACTATATATGTGTATATATATGAAATTCATAGTAATTTGTGTATAATACATCTATACATGAAACTATACAAAGCTAGGTTAAAAGCAAAAGAATGAAAAGAATGCATCACTAAATCTGAAATCATGAATTTACCCTTGTTTTCTTCTAAGACTTCTAATGTCTAGCTTTTACATATAGCTGTAGTTGTGTATATTAGGTCTTTGATCCATTTCAAGTTAATTTTTGTGCTTGGTGTGAAATAAGGGTCCAACTTCATTTTTTGCATGTGTGTATCTAGTTGTCCTGACAACATTTGTTGAAAAGACTACTCTTTTCTAATCTTGGCATCTATATTGAAGATAAATTGACTATAGAAAACATTGGACTTATTTCTAGAGTCTCAGTTCTCTTATGTTGATCTATATGTCTGTCTATATGTCAGTTCCACATTGTCTTGATTACTATTGCTTTGCAGTTAATTTTGACATCAGTAGATATGAGTCCTCCAACTTTGTTCTTTTCAAAGATTGTTTGGACTATTCTGTGTCCCATATTATTCTTTATGAATTTTAATATCAGCTTGTCAATTTCTATAAATAAGTGATAGGGATTGTTCTGAATCTTTGGATTAGTTTGGGAAGTGTTATCAAATTAATAATATTTAGTCTTTCAATCCATCAAAATGGTATATTTTGCATTTATTTATAAATTTAATTCCTTTCAATAATGCTTTGATGTTTTCAGAATGTAAGTTTTGCACTTATTTGTTAAATTCATTTTATTTTTTCATGCTATTCTAACTGGAATTGTTTAGTTAATTTCTCTTTCTAATTATTTAATTTTACATAAATACAATCGATCTTTGTTTGTCTTATAGTCTGTAACTCTGCTGAGATTGTTTATTAATTCTAGTAGTTTTTTTGGTGGATTCCTTAGGATTTTTCTATATACAAGATCATGGCAGCTATAACTAGAAATGGTTTTACTTCTTTCTTTCCAGTCTTGTTGTCTTTTATTTATTTTTCTTGACTAATTGCCTTGGATAGCATTTCTAGCACAAGGTTGGATAACAGTGGCAAGAGTGGATTTTGTTGCTTTGTTTCTGATTATAGGCAGAAAGTATCAATCTTTCATTATTGGGTATGTTAACTGTGAGTTATTTGAGATGTCTTTTATCAAGATGAAGAAGCTACCTTCAATTTTTAGTTTGTTGACTGTTTTTATCATGCAAGAGTTGAATTTTTATAATATGTTATTGGAATATATAATCACATATAATGGTGGGATTCTTTGTTACATATTTGTATATGCACACTGGATTTGTCAGATGTTTCTCTATTTAAATTATAATGTGGCTTTCTGTATTCTATTAATGGTTGTATGTTATGTTAATTGATTTTTAGATGATAAACTGACCTTAATTTTGTGGGATGGATCATACTTGATCATGGTGCAAATTATTTTTATATGTTGCTGGATTTGTTTTGCTAAATTTTGTTGAGGACTTTTGTACTAATGTTCGTAACTGCTCAGTATTTTTCTTTTCCTCTGATATCTTTATTTAACTTTGGTATCAGGGTCAAGTTAGTCTCATTTAATGAGTTCAAAAGTGTCCCCTTCACTTCTATTTTTTTTTGAAGGAATTTGTGATGAACTCTTCAGCAATGCTGGAAGAACAGGTGTTATTAATTCTTCTTTAAATGCTTGATAGTATTCATCACAGCTATGTGGGCCTAGAGTATTTTAATCATCCATTCAATCTCTACTAGTTATAAGTTCATTTAGATTATGTATTATTACATCAGCTTTGGGAATTTGTGTCTTTCTAAGAAATTTCCATTTCATCTATGTTTTCTAATTTTTTATCACACAATTATTCGTAGTAGCCCTTTATGATCTGTTTCAGTTTTGTAAAGTCAGTAGTAATTTTCCCTCTTTCATTTATGATTCTAATAATTTGAGTTTTCTCTCTTTTTTTTTGTACTGGGAATTGAACCCAGGGGCACTCATCTACTGAGCTGCATCCCCAGACCGTTTTATGTTTATTTAGATACAGGGCCTTGCTAAGTTGCTTAGGGCCTCACTAAGTAGCTGAGACTGACTTTGAACTTGCAGTCCTCCTGCCTCAGTCGCCCCAGCTGCTGGGATTTCAGGTGCGCACCAGTGAGTCTTCTCTCTTTTTAAAATTGTCAATGTAGCTAAAGTTTTGCCAAATATTATTTATTTTTCAAAGAACCAACTTTTGGCTTTATTTACTTCTCTCTAGTTCTTTTCCATTCTCCACTTTATTGATGCCCACTTTATGTTGTTTCCTTTCTTTTCTTTGGGTCTGGTTTGCTCTCCCCCCCACCCCACTGTTTTAAGGGGGAAGATTGAATTGATTTAAGATCTTGCTTTTTCTTTAGGTAGGAATTTACAACTACAAAATTTCCCCTAAGCATTGTTTTAACTGCATCTTCTAAGTTTTTGTATGTTATACTATTTCCTTCATGTCAAAGTATTTTCTAATTCACCTTTTGTTTTCCTGACTCACAGGTTACTCAGAAGTGTAATGTTTGATTTTCACACATTTGTGAGTTTCTCCGATTTCTGTTATTGATTTTTAGTTTTATGTCACGTGTTTACAGAGCATACTTTGCTTTTGTCAATTCTTTCAAATTTACTGGGGTTTGTTTTATTGCATAGTATTTGGTTTATCCTGGGTAATGTTCCTTGTGTATTTGAGAAGAAAGCATATTCTCATGCTGATGGGCAGAATGTTCTATAGGGACCTATTAAGGCTAGTTGGTGTATACAGTTGTTCAAGTCTTCTATTTCCTTTCTGTCTTCATGGTTGCTTTGTCCATTATTGAAAATGGGTATGGAAGTTTCCAGATACTATTGTTAAACCACCTATTACTCCCTTCGTTTCTGTCAATTTTTACTTCACTTATTTGGTGCTGTGTTCTTAGGTGCATATACATACATATCTGTTATATCTTTATGATGCACAATGTCTTTTTTATTTACAGGGACTTTTTTCTGCTTAGGTCTATTTTATCTGATATTACTATAACTATATTAGCAGCTTTTTTGTGTGTGTGGTTGCTGTTTGCAAGATACAGCTTTTCCCATTCTTTTACCTTCAATCTGCTTTTATAATCTCTGAATATAAAATGTATCTCCTGTAGATAGCATAGAATTGTATATTATATCTTTTCTCTAGCCTGGAAATCTCTGCCATTTGATAGAATTTTTTAATCCACACACATTATTGTTATCAATACAATTGGGTTCTTCATGCCTTCCATCATTTGTGTTTATTTATTCGTCTTTTTACTGCTTTATTTTGCATTGATTTTAACTTCTGTAACAATTTTTAAAACTATATTCTCTTAGGGATGGGGATATAGCTCAGTTGGTAGAGTGCTTGCCTCACATGCACAAGACCCTGGGTTCAATCCCCAGCACCAAACAACAACAACAACAAAACTATATTCTCTTGAGTTATTTCCTTAGTGGTTGTTCTTGGGCTTACCTTATGTGCTTAATTTATCAGAATCAACTTCATACTTAAACTAACTTAATTCCAGTGAGATGTAGAAATATTATTATTGTATAGCTCTATTCTCACCTCCACTTTTGTGGTATTATTGTTGTATGTATTACATCTATAAATGTTGCAAATGCCATAAAACATTGTTATTATTACTTTATTTAATTTTACATCTTTTAAAGAAGCTGAGAGAAGAGCAAATCTATATTGTGAACCAGGTTCACTGTGAGCTGGCTATCAGCTTGTCTTAGCCTGGTGAAACACAATACCTCCTCCCTCTCTGCCCACACAAGAATCACATGAAACAGGTTTATTACTTACAGATAGGCAGTAAGGGACAACGGAATCCTAGATTCATTAAGAAGTAGTCCTCTTTATTTGTTGATTCTTGATTTTACTTTTTGCATTTTAGGACTCCTGTTAAGGAAGTCAGTTTTTAAGCCAACATGATGAGGATTTGGGCCTACTTGTTCTTCTTTTAGGTGCCTGAGTCTTCGATCCACTTTGAGTTGAGTTTTGTGCAGGGTGAGAAATAAGGGTTTAATTTTTTAAAAAATTTTAATTTATTTTTTACATGAACTCTCTTATTATTATTATCATTTTTTTGCATTACAATTCTTAATACACCTACATATGGATTTCCAGTTTTCCCAGCACCATTTGTTGAAGAGGCTATCTTTTCTCTAATATATGTTTTTGGCACCTTTGTCTAGTATGAGCTAACTCTATGTGGGTTTGTCTCTGTGTCTTATATTCTGTAACATTTGTCTATGTGTCTGTTTTGGTGCCAAAACCATGCCAGTTTTGTTACTATGGCTCTGTAGTATAGTTTAAGGTCTGGTATAGTGATGCCTCCTGCTTCACTCTTCTTGCTAAGGATTGCTTTGGCTATTCTGGGTCTCTTATTTTTCCAAATGAACTTCATGATTGTTTTTTCTAATTCTATGAAGAATGTCATTGTGATTTTAATAGGAATTGCATTAAATCTGTATAATGCTTTTGCAGTTATTATTGGTAGCCTGGCCATTTTGACAATATTAATTCTATCTATCCAAGAGCATCTTCTAAGGTCTTCTTCAATTTCTTTCTTTAGTGTTCTATAGTTTTCATTGTAGAGGTCTTTCACTTCTTTTGTTGATTTATTTCCAAGTATTTTTGGAAGCTATTGTAAATGGGGTAGTTTTCCTAATTTCTCTTTCAGTGGATTCATCACTGATATATAGGAACACATTTGATTTATGGGTGTTGGTTTTATACCCTGCTACTTTACTGAATTCAATTATAAGTTCTAGAAGTTTTTGATGGAAATGTTTGATCTTTTAAATATAGAATTATGTCATTGGCAAATAGTGATAGTTTAAGTTCTTCATTTCCTCTTCATATTTCTTTAATTTCTTTCTTCTGCCAAATTGCTCTGAAAGAGAGAGCCTACTTGATGGGAGAAAATCTCTACCACATGCACCTCAGATACAGCACTAATCTCTAGTATATATAAAAAACACAAAAACTTAAAACCAAACATAATAAATAAATAAGTAAATCAAGAAATAGGTAAGGAACTGAACAGACACTTCACGGAAGAAGAAAGATAATCAATCGATAAATATATGAAAAAATGTTCAAGATCTCTAGCAACTAGAGAAATGCAAATCAAAACTACACTAAAAATCCATCTCACTCCAGTCATAATGGCAATTGTCAAGAATACAAGCAACAACAAATGTTGGTGAAGATATAGGGGAAAAGTACACTCATACGTTGCTGGTGGGACAGTAAATTGTTCCAAACATATGGAAAGCAGTATGGAGATACCTCAGAAAACTTGGAATGGCACCATTTGACCCAGCTAACCCACTCCACAGTTTATACCCTAAGGACTTAAAATTGGCATACTACATTGACACAGCCACATCATTGTTTAATAGCAGCTCAACTCACAATAGCTAAACTATGGAACCAACCTAGATACCCTTCAACAGATAAATGGATAAAGAAAATGTGGTATATGTACACAATGGAATATTACTCAGGCTTAAAGAAGAATGAAATTATGGCACTTGCAGGTAAATGGATGAAGCTGGAGAATATCATGCTAAGCAAAATAAGCCAATCCTCAAAAAACAAAGGCCAAATGTTTTCTCTGATATGTGGATTTTATTTCACAATGTGGGTGACTGGGGAAGTATAGACAGAAGGGAGTGAAGGGAGGGGAGCTGGTATGAGGGTAGGAAGGAATGAATCAGACATCATCTCCCTATGTCCATATGTGATTGCACGACTGGTGTACCTCTACGTCACGTACAGCCAGAAGAATGAGAAGTTACACTCCATTTATGGATGATGTGTCAAAATGCATTCTACTCTCATGTATAACTAATTAGAACAAATAAAAAACATGAAAGCATAGAAAATATAAATAATTAAGAATCATCTTAAATCAAGAATCCAAGCTAAGAAAAAAATAGAGAAGAAGCAGTCCCCGAAAGCTTTCTGGGGGTGATGGAGTCAGGTTGCTTGTGCCTCACTTGTACCATGGACGAGAGACCTCACAAATCAGGCCGGTCTAGGTTTTATACCCCAGGGTCATGAGACATCCTGTTTGTTTTAGGTGGGTAGGACAAGAACTGGAACAGAGCCGAGTTGTTCTGACGGGCCTCCCCTCCTTTCTGGCTTTCCTATTCCCAGCACAGTCTGCAGTTATTATTAAGAACCATAAGCAAGAATCGGGTCAACCCAAGGCCACTTGGAGAACTGTCCTGCATACATTAAAAGCCTTTGTTATATTAACTTTCTTATATATCATTTCTGCTTCCCTTTCTTTGTTCCTGTGAATTAAGATACCATCTGGAATCATCCCCAATACAGCTTTATTGTCAAGTTACCTCTTTGGGGGCAAATATATGTACTTTCTATATGTTACAGGCCCAGCAATATGTTGTACACACATTGCTTTGACCAGTTGCTTGTTAAATCAGGTAAGAAAAAAAAAAGAATGCGTTTTTATTATCTTTTCAAATTACATGAGTGCTTTTCCTAGTACTCTCCCCACCACCCACCCCTTGTGAATTCAAATTACTGTTTGGCAATTAAGAGCATGAAGGGAGAGCCTACAGAATGGGAGATCTCTGCTCTCTGCTTCTCAGTGCACTAATATCCAGGATGTACAAAGAACTCAAAAAACTTAACACCCAAACAACAACAACGACAACAACAAAGAAAAAAACCCCCAAACAAACAAACAAACAAAACACAAATAATCCAATCAATAAATGGGCAAAAGAACCAGACACTTGTCAAAAGAATAAATACAAATGGATGAAAAAATGCTCAATATCTCTAACAATCAGGAAAATGCAAATTAAAACAACATTGACTGAGATCCCAATTAGAATAAGATATATTCCACATTTGTATAAATATATGAAAATAGATCCTACTGTCATGTATAACTAAAAAGAACTACAACAACAAAACTAAATGGAGGTCAGGCATGATGGCTCATGCCTGTAATTCCAGTGACTCAGGAGGCTGAGGCAGGAGGATCATAGGTTGGAAGCCAGCCTCAGCAATTTAGTGAGGCTATAAGTAACTTAGTGAGATTTTAATAATGACTTCCCCCTTTGTCTGCTCCACTGATCTTTCTTCTATTCTTATTTTGCATCCTCCCTTATTTTGGATTAGCTTCCACATATCAAAGAAAATATTGACCTTTGACTTCGGGGACTGGCTTATTTCACTTAGCATGATGGTCTCTGGTTCCATCCTTTTACTGGAAGGGAAGAGAGAAAGGGTAGGGAAAGACAGTGGAAGGAATCAGATCTAACTTAAGTTATCTATCTATCTATCTATCCTTGAGGTCAGTGGTTGAGATTTTTTCTGAAACCTGGGGGCTCCACCCAGCCGTTATTTTCCCTCAATCTCTGAAACACTCGATGGCTTACAGCTTCTCTTGTGTCCTCAGCAGTCCTGTGGATCCCCTCCCAATTCCCTTTCACCACAGCTGCTCTTGTTTTGAGGGTGCCCTTCTGCTAGAGCTTCTACACAGTGTATTACAAATAAAGTCAGTTTTGTGGAGGAAGAGATTCAGAGCTCTGTGTTTTGAGGCCTGCTCCTCCTCCTGTTCCGTCTCAGTCCGCGGCTCTGGAGCTGAGCATGGAAACAGTGGCCCACTTCTCTCTGTGTGATGTCTCTTCCTCAGGAGCAATGCACAGAGGACACGGAGACAATAGCCTCAGGTCTTCTTGGATTGCCTTTACTGGCTTGGAACCTCTAATTTATTAACTACAAAAGATCCAGGGTGAAGGCCATGTGGACTGCAGTATCCCCAGTACATCACACCCAAGGTAGAGCCTGCATCACATAAGGAGGGAGAGGGAAAAACGAAGGACCATCCCCAGCCTCTCAACCACACTCACCTGGGATGGAACTTATCCTCAGAACTGGGAGCAGGGGCAGAATGAGAGATGAACTCCTCCCCCTCCCCAAAAGTCTATAATATATATATATATATAAACAGTTTGGTCCAAACACCACAGACTCTTGTTCTTACTGAGTTTTAGTAGATTTTTCTTCATTTGCTGTATGCTTTAGGATCATTTCCAGAGACTTTAAATGATTGGATTTTTTAAAAATAAATTTCATCTGTTTCATTGTACAGCGACCATATAACTCCTTGTGCTATCATGACAGAAATATAATTCAAATAAAAATACTTTCTTATCTTTATAAAAAGCAATTATGAAATTCTTACAGTTAACATCATACCAAAGGATGAAAAAAATGAATATTTTTTTCCCTGAGATCAGAAACAAGACAAGGATGACTTTTCTCACGGCTCTTATTCAACTGCATAATGGAAGCCAGTGCAATAAAGCAAGAAAAATAAATAAAAGGCACACAGGATAAAAAGGAAGGGGAAAAGACCCTCTGGTTGTATATAACAAAATTACCTATGTAGAAAAATCCCTCAAAATTTGCAAAGCAGCTTCTGATTAAAAATAAGTGAATTTTGTAAGTTTGCAATATGTGAGGTCAATAAATAGAAACTGATTATATTTCTAAATAGTAGCAATGCAGAGCTGTAATCAAACTTTACAAAATAGTATGTTTACTATAGTCCACAAACTGAAATGCTTAGGGTGTAAATGTAACAAGATATGTCAAGAACCTGTCTGTTGAAGAGGGTAAAGCACTAAGTAAGGAAATCAAAGACCTACATCAGTGGAGAGATATTCATGCTCATGGACTAGAAGATTCAATATTGTTAAGATGCTAATTCCCTTCAAATCAATCTAGAGATCAATCAATCCTAACCCTATTCAAAACCCAACTTTTAAATAAATATTAATGGCACGTTCCTGATATTTATATGCAAAGGTGTATAAAAAGAAACCAGAAGATCCAAAGCAGTTTCAAAAAGGAAGAAAATCAGAGGACTCACACTACCCGACTTCAAGACTTACTATCCAGACAGAGTAAGCAAAGCATGGTACTGATAAAATAAAAGTTACAAAAATCAATAAAATAGAATAGAGTCTAGAATTAGACTCACACAAACAGCTTTGATAAAGGCATAGAGGAAATTCAATGGAGAAAGAATAATATTTTTAATAAATTATGCTCAACAACTGGAAATTTCTGTGCAAAAAAGTGAACCTTGACCCAGACTATACATCTCATTCAAAAAATAACTGGAAATGAGTCATAGACGTAAATGTGAAATGTAGAGTTATGAAACTTCTATAAAAATGTAGAAGAATAATTTTGTGAGTGAATAAAACAGACATTGTAACTATAACACTGAAACCATGATCCACAAAAGGAAAAAAATAAATAGGACTTCATTAAAATTAAGAACTATTACTCAGAAAAGACACTAAAAAGAGAATGAAGAAAATAAGACATACACTACAAGAAATTACCTGCAAGTCACACTTGTGGCAAAAAGACTTGTGTTCAGAAAATATAAATAACTTTAAAAGTTCAACTATAGGACAACAAATATTCCAATTTTAAAAAATAAGTAAAAAAAAATCTAAGTCGATATTTCACCAAGGAAGATATACAGGTCACAAATATACATATGAAAAGATTTGCAATGTCATTAGTCACTAGGAGAATGCATATTAAAATTACAATAGGTTAGTACCATATTCCTATCAGAATGGCTATAATAAAACAGTCTGACAATACTAAGTGTTGGTAAGGACACAGGATTTCTGGAACTCTAATCTACTGCCCTTAGGACTCACAAATGTCACAATTATTGTGAACCACAATGAAAAATTTCTTATAATGTTAACTATACCAAGCAATTCCACTTTTAGGTAAATAAAAACTTATATTAAAACCTACATACAAAACTTCATAGATTTATGCATAATTGCCCCAAACTGGAGACAACACAGGTGTTCATCCATCATGCGATAGAATATTACTCAGCTATGAAAAGGAACAAACTATAGATATACTCACTGGGGTAACATCAGTGATTCTTAGATGCATATTGCTAACATGAAAGAAACCAGAATCAAAGTTCCCATACTTCATGGCATTATTTTTATGACACTTTGGAAAGGTAAAACAATAAGGAGGGAGTCAGAATTAGGGGTTGGAAAAATAGATGGATTATGCAGGATATGCCTGAGGAAATTTTGGGGTAGTAGGTTGTGTTATGACTGTGGTGGTAACTGCTAACAAGTTATTTTTCAAAACTCATAAAATGAAATTTAGCATAGACTAAAAGTAAAAACAAACAAACAAAACAAAAAAGTAGGATGTGGGAGAAACAGAAAATATGGAATACAAAGTACAAGAAATAAGCCTAACTGTTCTACAAATGAACGACATAAGCACATTGAAGGAGGTGGAGAAGAAAATATGAACTTAACGTTTCTTTGTAAAAGATTTGATATTTCACTGGATACTTCAATATGGATAAAGAAAAAAAAAGTATGTGGACACCATGTGGCACTCCCATTTGTAAATTTGTTTCTCATGGGGCATAGGCTGGCCAATCTGAAACTGCTACATGTGCTTGCACAAGTAAGTATATTTTAGCTAATAAGAGCTAGATGTCTTATTGTTGGAAAAATAAGTTACAAATAAGAAGAGGGAGAAGGATAGAAGGAACCTTTTGGTGATGAAGTCATCACAAGGTACTGGTGTGAATTCACCTTAAAAATGCACACACGTACACACCCACACAGATGGATAGTGGGAAGCATAATGTGTGTGTTTGCACGGAGAAGTGTGCACATCGGGTTTTTCATGTTTGCTGAGATGGCCTAGAAACAATAGCACTCCAGTAACAATGAGCACATTGGATGCTCCAAAATTGGTTTCTACATATCATTCCTCAGTGATACAAGGGCAGAGATGATCCCAGAAGAGCCTTGAGCTTCTTGTTGTGTCAGAAAGTCAGCAATTGCTTCGAAAAGAAGAGGGGCCTGTTGAAAGGGCTCGGGCACCAGCCAGAAAGAGGTCCCTCTAGCTTAGGCTCAAGCCGAGTGAGCGACCAAATAAATAGTGATAATATTGAATTCTAACCCAATAAAGCACATAACTAGGTGCCCATATGAATAAAGAACTCAGTAACAAATAAATGAGGAGAAGAGATAAATCATCTTCATAGAAGAATCCTAGTTACTAAGTACAGAAGAAATGAGGGACATAAGAAGTTAGGTTAAACACAGAAACACTTGTTGCAGGTATGATCCATGCTAAAATTAGAGGGTTGAAGTTTGAGCAGATATGGGATATTTGCACAGTCTCAAAGTAACACCCAAGATTCATTTATTTATTTAAAAAAATCATAACTTGCCAGTGGCCAAACCTGGCAGATACTACCTAAATAAAATGATAAAAATTAACACCCCCAGAAAAAAAGACATAGCAATATCATGAAACTGCTGATATGCTGTAGCGTTTCTCTGGCTATACTGATTTAGTCCCGGCAGTCCATAAACTCACTGAGGGGTTCTGGATTCACTGCTGCTCAATGGGCCTCCATCTCCCTATATGCACCAAGGAATTGGGGTAGATGAAGAAGGTGCCTTTGTTTGTTTTTGTCATAGGGTCTTTCCCTCAAAACTAAAAATGTAAAATGGAGTGGTTTTGAACCTTCTAGAAATGCATAATCTGAATCTAATCAGGAACACTGTCAAACAAACTCAAAGAAACAATCTAGAATATAAGTGACCAGTACTTGAATGTCAAGGTAACAGAAGTCAAGGAAAGACTGTGGAGCTGTTACTGATTGGAGGAGAGGCAGGAGATACAAAGACCACACGGTCTTAACTTGTCCGGTTTTGCTAATTGCACTACAGTTATGCAAGATGTTAACTCAAGGGAAACGGGAGAAGGGGATATGGGAATTCTCTGTACTATTTTTGTAACTCTTCTGTAAAATTATTTCAAGATAAAAACTTGAAAATAACAACAAAGAATAAGGAGACATGTTGAGGGGGGGCAGAGAGACTCAGAAAGAGAGGGGGAGAAAGACAGAGAGAGAGAGAGAGAGAGAGAGAGAGAGGTGAAGACAAAGAAAAAAAAAGAAAGTGGTTTGGAAGACTTTCTCTTGACAAGAACTGTGGGCATGATTACTGGCACATGGAGTTTGTTTGAAGCAAGTAGGTAAGAAGCTGATTGATTCTGAGCAAATTATATTGCCAAAAAAATTACCAGCTGGACTTTTAAAAGAAACTGATTGTTTGAGACTGAGAGTCACCTGTAGGCTCCCAACCCTTTCTGGGTGGGAAGTCATTAGACAAAACTGGTCATTGCTCAAGGAAGCTGTATTCCCTGACGCACTTAAAATGGCCAGAGAAGAATCTTCTAGATTCAGAGCCAGGTCCAGGAAGCAACCACCATGGACCAGAACTAGGGCCTCATCACAGGTCTTCTAAGGAAGACCCTTAAAATGCCTGTTTGGCAGAATTTTGGAATAGCTTGGGACACGTGTCTGCTGGGACTGCCCTTGGCCCCTCTCTGAGTGGAGGTGTTATTGTGGTGTCCAGGTTCTATTCTCATTGCACAGAGCACGCACATTGGAGTGGACTGCCAAATACCTTGTCTTTTACTTACGTGTCTCTGGAGCAAGGCGATCTCCATGAAGCTGGGGTTGAAATGCATGATCCACATGAGGGGAAGTAGAACAAAATATTTAGTGAGTCGAAGTGCAGTCTTGGATAGTCCTGCGCTGCACAGTTCCATATCTGCTGCCCTCCTTCCAGGCCATAGTGAGGTGTACTTCTTCACCCCTTGGAGTGAAGTATGGCTATGTCACTTGCTTTGGTCAAAGAAAGGGGGCAGCAGTGGCACGGCTTCCAAGGGGAAGAATTGGAACACCAGCGTGGGATTCTCCAATGCTCTTCCCTGGCCGTGTCACCCCAATGGTCCAGAAAGTGGCCACCCCTCAGCCTGTATCCCCGAGTGAGGATAGTGAGGAGTGGAGCCCTCACTGATCTGAGATCACATGTTAACAGAAAGAGAAGTGTCTCAGTCATTGTGACAGGGCTTGTGTGTTGCCACAGCTCATGCCAATGGAACCCACCCGACAAGACCAGGGTAGAGGCCAGGCACGGAAGCCTGAGATGCCCAACACCAGTCAGAAAGTCATATTCCTTAACACCAGGCCAGAAAGTGTCATCTGGCCACACTAGCAATATAATGACAGCCCAGGTATTTTTTTTTTTTTAATTTTTTATTGTGGGTTGTTCAAAACGTTACAAATTTCTTGGCATATCATATTTGACACTTTGATTCAAGTGGGTTATGAACTCCCACCTTCACCAGGTATTTTGATAACCATTTTTCCTTTGTTGTATTGGAAAGAAATTGGCTTTGTAAAGCTCAGAAGACTGGCCACAGGCCTGGGTTGGTGAAACCTTGGCCTTTTCCTTCATAGTCCCTTGCCTTTAAAGTTAGCCTTGTAAGGATGCTGAAATGGCCAAAATACCTTCCTGGTCTGTCAGGAAAAGGAAGGGGCTGCAGAAAATCTGTATCTCAGGAAACATTTAAGCACAGGGCTGGCACAGTGGCTGGAAGTGACCTGTGTAGCTGGGGGCTCAACCTGCCTTCGCATATGGTCTGCTAGGGAGCCCTGGACTCGAGGCCCAAGGGACTG
The DNA here is from genome assembly GCF_001458135.2 of Marmota marmota marmota. Lineage (NCBI taxonomy): Eukaryota > Metazoa > Chordata > Mammalia > Rodentia > Sciuridae > Marmota > Marmota marmota. The sequence continues at coordinate 15,802,732 of NW_026000205.1, read as the reverse complement.
GTGCTAGTCTTCCCTGTCCATGAACTCATGAGGGGTCCAAGATTTACTGTGATGGTTTGAGCCACAGTCTCTCCATATGCATATATGAATAATTTTCCCCAGACAGAATTGGGATAGATGCCGGAGGTGTTTATAAATAAGTCTGTTTTTGTCAAGGAGTTCTTCTCTTCTAAAAGTCAGAGTGTCTCTGAATCCATTCTCAACGGACTCTCTCTGTCCTCAAAAGAGAAGTAGCCCTGTGTTTTCTCAAGGAAAACCCCAAGGGTTCCTTGGAACATAGTTTGGGAATTCCTAAGGACTCCTCTAGCTCAGAGAGGCTGTGCCTTTTTAAGACGAGAAGAGACAATTTTGCCCGTCACATCTCAGGTTCCCTCATGTGGCCAGGTGCTTTGGATCTGGGGAGCGAGTTGGGCTCTCAGCCTGGTGCCCACGGCCTCCTGTGTCCCTGACTCCTCACTCAGTGCTCAGCTAGCATCCGTGGGCAGCGGCCTGGGACCAGAAGACTGAAAAGAATCAAAAAAGGTACAATTTTCCCCAGACGGATCTCATCTTCAGGCTGTTTGTTAACATCCACATCATCATCAGGCAGCCCCAGCTAAACACACTGACCGATGGCTTTGGAGCCCAGCGGCTGGGGGTCTGAATGCTTTGCTTTTAAAGTTAGCTGTGAGCTTAGGTGGACGTTACGTTCGTCCACTTTTGTCACCTGCAAAGTGGAGTTCCTAGGTCAGGAGGAAATGTCCATAGAACTGTGAGGACCAGGAGTTAAGGTATGCAAGGGCCTGAGCCCGGTGCCCGGCAAGGAGCATGTATCAGGGATCATTGTCATCGCTGTCACTGATTGACACACCTGACCATTTTGGACTCTTTGTGTCATCGGATGCAGCACAGGTGTCTCTGAGCAACTTGTTTCTCATTACCATCCCCACGTGGGACCGCACGGAAAAAGTCATTAGTAAACATGCGGAGGGCTGAAGAGACTTGGCTAAATCCACAAAGGTTTTTTTTTTTTTTTGGTACTGAAGATTGAACTCAGGGGCACTCAACCACCGAGCCACATCCCCAGCCCTATTTTGTATTTTATTTAGAGACAGGGTCTCGCTGAGTTGCTTAGTGCCTCACTTTTGCTGAGGCTGGCTTTGAACTCGAGATCCTCGTGCCTGAGCCTCCTGAGCCACTGGGATTACAGGCATGCACCACCGTGCCTTGTGATCTCCAAAAGTTTGTGTCCCCCACAAGACAGATGATTTCCCAACTTAGTATCACTCAACAACATTGCTGATTATAGTAGATTAGAACCCTGTGTGTGCTCGTAAAATTCCAGTGCAAGTAGTTCCAAAACCAAATTTAAAACCCCGGTACTAACACCCCCCCCAAACCATACCAAGCACCCTTTTAATCCTCACTTGGCCTACATATTGATGAATGATCAATAATCGGTCTGCAATATTCCCCACAATGGATCCTTATTCTCCTCAGAGTGTAGACTGTATTCCAGGGCTCTGTGTTTCAGTGAGGCTCTGAAGGGGTTAAGTGAAATAAAGAATATTATCAATATTGTATCAGTCACAGATGAGAAACTACATACCAGGATCAGTGTAATTCATTCATTGGTTTATGGACACCGAGTCCTCCGGGGACTGTCACAAATCCACTTGATGTTCCTGAGTGTGAGATTTAGCATTTGGATCTTTGATTTAGCTGAAAGATGTGTAAAAACTCATGCAGTCAGACAACTCCCTACAGGCGATTCATCTGTGTTGGCTTTTACGTAACAGTTATTCCAATCAAGTGTCAGCAGTAACTTAAGCTCCATAACTTGCCTCTGAATTCACATTCTGAGACGCCGGAACGTGAGGGAACAGCGGCAGGGGCAAGACTGTCCCTTAGGGAGAAGGAAGCCTTCTTGCTTGCTCATTTTTTTGGGAGGAGCAGGCACACCTGGGGAGGCTGAGTTTTGAGGAAGGCTGCAGCTCCCGGCCTCCCCAGCTCCAGTCCTGCATGAGCTCTTGTGCTTCCTGTGCAGGGGTTGGACTGGGAGTGGGGAGGGGGAGCCATGAGCCCAGGGGGGCCAGAGGCACTAAGGACCCTCAGAGCTATTGTTGGGGATCCTAATGGGGCTCCAGTTCTACAGCCGCTTCCTGGCAAGCTCAGCAAGATCAGAAGATTTGAAGACCTGGGATGCGTTAACCCAAGTGAGAGACGTAACTCTGCAGTTAATGGCTTGATGGATAGTGCTTCGCAGTTTTCCTCCTCTGGAGTCTCTGCTGTGTCCCTTGCCACAGCTGCCTCTGCCCAGCTCTAAGTCTCTTTTGATTTCTCATTACCTGTGCCAAAGGAGCAAAGGTGGGAGGATGGGGGAACCAAAGAACAGCTTCGTCTCAGTGTCTCCAGTGAAAATAAAAATGCAACTGTGTGTGTGTGTGGTGGGGGATAGCTCCATGGTAGAGCACTCTCCCAGCATGCACAGGCTTGGGGTTCCATAGCCAGCAACACCAAAAAAAAAAAAAAAAAGCAACCTGACTGTTCTATGCGTAATTTCCAAAAGATAAATAGAGCGATGCAGTGGCATATCTGTATGAATGAGCTTCAGATGTCACTGTTATTAATAGAGGATGTTTATGATGGGCTTAGCCATTAGCCAGCACCAGCACTGGATAGAGAAGGCCCTTTCAGGAAGGAAGCATTTAATCCTCAAGCAAACTTGGGAATTAGGTTCATTCGCCATCCCCTTGTTAAAGAGGGGGAAATTGAGGTGTGGAGTGGTTCATAAGTTGGCCAAGGTCATATGGCTGGCATAATGGCAGAACTGGGCTTCAAAGCTGTGTCCGTCAACCTGGGAAGCAATGCTCATAACCAAGGGGGTTGGCAGGTTCTGCCATCTTGCCCATCACTTTCTGAGGATATTTGCAGATGGGTGAAGGGATGGCACCATTTATGACCTCAGGGAACTTCTTTGGGTGTCCCTTCTCAGCCTCCCGAGGAAGCAATTCACAGGCAGAGCAGCTGGGATTACAGATGCCAGAAAAAGAAGCTGTGGGGACATCCATGAGCAAGGAGGTTGGCACAGGGATGATCTTGGGGGGCCTTGAACTGTAGGGTCCCGGCTGATGCTTTGGCAGTTTTCACACTCAAGGGCTCTCCCGAGGTAAATGCTTAGCTTCCAGCCAGAAGAGAACTAGCTGGGAGGGGCAGAGCTCTGTGAGGCAGGATGGGAAACGCGTCGAGTGGGAGACAGATCCGAAGAAACTACACAGAAGGCAACACATGAAGAAAAGATCTGGAAAACACGAGGAGTCAAGGGACCTGGAGGAGAGTGTAAAGGTCCTGTCCTAACAGAGGCTCTACAAGCCTGAAATGGGGATTATGGGACAAAGGCCATTTCCGGGGAGATAATGAGTAAGAATTTTCCAGAATGGATGAAAGACATGAATCTTCAGAATTAAGAATCATAAAGAGTCCCAAGAAGGACAAGAAAGAAAAAGAAAAGAAAAATCCACAACGGGGTACAACACAAGTAAGTATACAACTGAGAAAAAAGTAGCCCAGGTCCAAAGTGTATCTACTGAAGAGACAGGAGGGACTCCCTGGTGGTTGCAGGGAATCACCAGCCGCCACTCCAACCTTGCTGGACTGAGTCGTTCTGTGGCCGCTTCCTCCGCTTCTGGGCTTAAAGGTGTACAATTTACAGCACCACGAGAGGAGGTTGGGATTAAGAACAGCAGGAAAGCCTCCCCTCCTTCCTTGGTGGTATTTCCAGTGGCATTTGCCTGCACCTTTGACCCAGAGGGGGTAGGGTGGAAAGGGACAGGGGCCTCAGCCCTGCATCTGTCAGTCACTCTTTAAGGAGGAGAGCATAGGAGACACACAGGAAGGAAGCTTCCCCTTTCCTCTCAAATGCTCCTTAGGTGAGATGATCATATAAAACCCCTCACACGTGGGGAGCACTCAGTAAAGCCAAGGGTGGGTGTTTATTGAGCATGTATTATGCACCAGTAGTCAATGTGTATTACAAATCATTTTCCCCATTAGCTGCTTATGAGGGAGGTAGTTTCATCCCCATAAGCTGCTTATGAGGGAGGAAGAGGTTTGCTACCATGCCAGCAAACACAGAATTGCCTGGATGTGAACCCAGGCAGTCCAGCTCCAGGGGAGTCATGCAACTTTTTTTTTTCAAAGGAAATGTAGAGCTGTCAAAGGTGGGGGCAGGGGCAAAGGAAGAACATTAAGTAACATTTGGGAGACATGGATGGACACTTTTAATTTTACATCCACAGATTCAATCCAGCCTTTTAATGAAACACTTACTATGTGTGTAACCTAAACCAGCCTTTGGGCCCAGTCTGTCCACAGGTTACCAAGGTTGGTTTGAGTATGGCTCTCATGTTGGGTGAGGGGGAAGCTGGAAGAAGCCAGCCCTGTGTCTCAGGTACGTCTCTTTCGTCTGCTGGTCCCAGGGAGCCAGGGACAGCTCAGATGCATCGGCTTCCTCAGGCTCCAGTTTTTTAAGAGCTCTGGCTTGAAGTTGTTCCATTTGGGAGGGTTTCTCCCTAGCATTTGGTATGGAATTATTACCAAATGCTAGAGAGGAACTCTGCCAAATGCTGTATATCAGCTAAAACCCAAACTCCTAAACAATGAAATATTTATAATAAAAACAGACTCTGGTGAGAGGCACAGACTGGGGTGCCCAGCTGCTGAGGGACTCCTGGCTAAGATACTCCAGGTTGGTCTTGCTGGCCAGCCCAGGTCCAGCCATCAAGGTAGCAGGTGCCAGTGGGTGCAGGGTGCAGCTGGGTGAGGTCTTTTGGGAAGAGAGGAGAAGCTGCAGGTCTTGCAGCCTCTTCAAGCCCCAAGTTTTCTTCCCTGGAAGCCCCTTCCCTGTTTCCTTTTGGACTGCTCAGCATTCAGGAGGTGCTCAATAAATGCTGACTGTCCACAAGCACGGACACTTCCAGGAACAGCAAAACCTCACCCATCTGGAACCCACGGGGACTGGGATCCTGACAGCTGCATTTTCCAGATAGAGCCATAAATTATTTTCATGTAACATTTTCAGATGGAAATATTTCTAAGATGCGCTGCACATTTCCTTTCTTTCTGACTTGGAGAATGTGGAACACCATTAACCTTTCCATAATGGCTCAGGGTTGCTGCTGTGAACCTCGGATGCTGAGCGGGAGGTAATGCAGCCCTCGGGGCTCACGAGGTGTGCAGGGGCGTTTGCCCTCTGCTAATGGCCTCTGCACGTGGAGTTTCCTCTAGTGGCATGGTCTCTTTCCCAGAGATTTTTGGGTTCTTCCCTCAATACCAGGCCTCCAGATTTTGCTCTTGTGAGTGTGGCCGCCTCTCCCTTCCTGAATTACCATTTCTAATTGGCTGTGGATGAGAAAGCAGAACCCTAGGCTTATTACAATGATATGTAAAGTCAGTATTCATCTGCTTTGACGGAGCAGGGGATAAGGCCTGATTTAAGTGTAGAAAGTCACCGCTTTACAGTCACCGTGTAGGCCACTTGGAGTCATTCTTGCTTTTCTGCTTGATAGACAGACATTAAAAGGGGAAGCTTATAGCTAGATTGGAAAGTAACTGCGCTTTGTCAGATGTGAGAACATGGACCACCCCCCACCTCTAACTCCCCACAGACACTAGAATTTGCAGACCTTTTCAAAAGAGCTACACTTCTTATGATCTTCATCTTTTAGCAGTGAGTAAAGCACATTGACTCTTACTTTCCCATTGAGCAGATCAGAGATCACAGAGGACAGACAGATTATACATCTCATACACACCAGGAGGGGGGTACTCAGTTAGAGCCTGAAAAATCTGCATTCAAGGAGGAAAAAGATGCCCAATGGTGGGGAGCCTGAGGGGGCCTAACACAGAGGGAGTTTATAAAGCTATGTGCAGGGTTGAGAGAACCCACAAAGGATGGGAAGGGCTGAGGGTCTAGCAACTAGAGCAACCACTATACCTACTTTGAATCTTTACCTGTGAGCACAGGGACTTTGGATATGGCCAAAGGAGAGAACTGATCTCCCAGAGTCCCAGGAGAAGCAGTCCCTAGGAGTGGTGGTATAGTTAGAGGAGTCCACCCTGGCCTTCTTGGGTGGGGGGCTGGCGAGGGAACTCAAACTTTCTTCCAGCCTTCCAGCCTCTGTTCGTACCTCGCATTGCTGGGCTAATCACAAAGCCAGAGGACAGAGAACCTGACCTGGAGTCTACAGGCTTTTGTAAAGGCCAGCCTCCTGGGGTCCAGAGGCAGGCAGACAGGAGGGAGAACAGACGAAGAGTGTGAATGAGAGAATTGAGCACAGAGCCTGATGTAAATTAGGTTGTTCCCATCAGCATGGTCCTGATCCCGACCTTCCTTCCTTCCTTCCTTCCTTCCTTCCTTCCTTCCTTCCTTCCTTCCTTCCTTCCTTCCTTCCTTCCTTCCTTCCTTCCTTCCTTCCTTCCTTCCTTCCGGGGGATTGAACCCAGGGGCATTTAACTACTGAGCCACATCCCCATCCCCAGCCTGCTTTTTATTTTTTGAGACAGGCTCTCTCTAGGTCATTCAGGACCTTGTTAAGTTGCTGAGGCTGGCTTTGAACTTACAATCCTCCTGCCTTAGCCCCCCAAGCTGCTGGGATTATGGGTGTGAGCCACTGCACCCAGCTGACATTTCTTTGAGACTCCTGTCTTTTCCCACTGGTGCACAGTGCCTCTGGAACATTTGCCCACGCATCCCCGCCAGAGAGAGGTAAATTACATGTATGTTCCCTCACAAGCCTTCTCTGCCAAGCTGGCTGAAACTCAGTCCCCTTCACCTGTGACTCTGGCCTGCTGCAGAGGCCAGTGAGAATGAGCAGTGGGAAGTGCACATAGCAGCTTGGAAAACAGACATCCAGAGCAGCCTGGGGCTCACCTCTTCCTCACCAGTCTTCCCTGGGCTTTTTTCTGCTTTAGCAAAGTGGCAATAATCTGTCCCCATCTTGGATGTTGTGAGGTGGGAATGAGGAAGTCCTTAAGTCTTTTCCCCCCCCCTTTCAATACTGGAGGTAGAACTCAAAGCCTCACACATGCCAGGCAAGTGCTGTACCACCAAGCCACATCCCCAGCCCCGAGGAAGTCCATGATCAACTTAAGGGGCTGGACTAGGGGGTGCTGCTTGGATAGAGGTCTCTGCTGCCTGAGGAAGGGCCAACGTCATCCAGCAGACAGCAGGTCCCTTTTTTTCTTCTGCAGAGCAGAGCTGACACTGAAGACAAGACCTACAGGCCTGCAGGCACCTCTCAGGTGCTGGGTGTACTTGGCATTGGAGGATGGCAAGGGAATGGGCAGAACGCAGAAGCCAGAGCTGTCTGTCCACCCCAGATCTCAGTGGGTGGGGAATCCTTCACTATTTTATCCAAAGCACATCTGGGCCAGGTGTCTCCCTCTCCCTCATGACCTTCTGTTCGAGCCTTACTCAAATATGAATCATAGGTGTTTTCTTCATGTGAAATATTTGCTAGCCTGCCTATTCTAAGAAATTTAGAAAACATGGAAATCTATCACCAATAAAAGTTAAATTTTCTGTAATCCCAGCATACCATTAATACGTGAGCAAATTTCCTCCCCTACATTTCACCTTTCTTTGCATGATATAGATGTGACAAATAAGTATTTATAATATAAGCAAAGAAAAGAGGCTGCAAGGAAACTCACCCACTTGTTAATACTGATTGTCCTCTGGTTAATTCACAGTGCATACTATGAGCCATATATATGCCTTAAGTAAGAACATGTTTATATGTGCACATATAGCATAGGGCTAATGTTGTAAATAAAGCTTTGTGTCCTGCTTTTCCCCACCATATGTTGTCCAATTAACTAAACATTTTTTTTAATGCAGAGTTTCACAAATAATAAAGCTTCATCTTGCACTGAACTCTGGTGTTTCATGGAATGCCGAGGTCTGAGAACCTTCATCGTTCATTCAAGAACCAGGCACCGAGTGCCCACTATGAAGATCACAGAGAGGCAAGGACACCCCTGCCCTTGGAGGGCTCCTAATTTAGGGCTAAAGATCAGGCTGAGGCTGTGCACAGTGGATCCAGCATGAGGTCTCATGGACCCCTATTCATCCCTGCAGGACCAGGCACAGAGCTGGATGCGCACCACACCGTCCATCCTTCTGGGGTCATGCATATGATCTCTCGCTCTCCCTTGCCTCTGAGAATCCCCCCTTTCCTTCTTTCAAAATACCCATGTTTCCCTCCCACCACACACACTTCTCACTCAGGAACTCTGCATGCAGGCAGTCCATCAGCCCCGACCCTTTCTGTCTCAGTAAGGCCATCTCTGGCTGGCCAGTGACCACAACCATATAGTCAAGAACACATATTGTTTCTTGTCTGTCATCCCAGCAGCTTGGGAGGCTGAGGCAGGAGGATCATGAATTCAAAGCCAGCCTCAACAAAAGTGAGGCAGTAAGCAACTCAACAAGACCCTGTCTCTAAATAAAATACAAAATCAGGCTGGAGATGTTGCTCAGTGGTGAAGTTGCCTCTGAGTTCAATGCCCGGTACAAAACAACAACAACGATGACAACAACAACAACAACACATATTGTTAATTTCATTTTTAACTTCTGAATTGTGACTTACTTCCAGTCTCCCAGTTAGTTGTGAGATCAATTCTTAGAAGTAATCCTTTAAAAAATGTTTTCCTCTAGGAATCAACTTGCAGAATGCCAGTTCTGACGTGTTGCATTCCATAACGAAAGGGAACACATTCTGGAAAGCCAGTGACAGTATCCATCTGGCAAACATTTTGTCCCATTCTGGGTCTGTCTGGGTGTGCTGCTCTGGAGCTGCCGGGTGCTGCTGAGACTATACTTCCTTTGGGGGCACAGTGGGGAATTTGATCCTCCTGTCCTTATTTCTGTTTGGCACTCCTCGTTGAACCTGGCACTGCTTAGTAGTGGAAGTGAATTTTCTGTTAATAGAAAACCCTTATTTGCTCATGTAAAGGCTGGGCAAGTTCGAACAGAGACCTGTCAGGGTGTTGACATGCTGGCCTTGAGTTGAAAAAGTTGTATCTGGCTTCCTGAGTGACTGGGTGGATTTGGCACCTAATGATTTATCATTTGGGCATTGTGGCCTTAGTATCAGGCTTTTTTTCTTATCAAGGCAGTGTTGTGGGGATTGGGGCCTTGGGGGGATGTACCTATAACCGGATTTTGTTGCCGTTAACTTCTGCCTACCCTGGTGATTTAACTGATGAATGCTGCTGAGAAATGAGACTTTACTTCTATTGGCAACTGCATTTCCACCCTCAGGAAGGGTGACTTGCATGCTGCACTTGTGAAAAGATGAAAAAGAAATTCATGAAAGGTCCGTCCATGGTCCGTTGGGCATTCCACGGATATTAGAGAAAAGAGGCAAAGGGCAAGAGTGAGCCCAGATTAAATGGGGGCCACACAAATCAAGTTCTCTTTTTAAAACGTGTCACCTGCAAAATACCCACTGCAAAAGGGGAAAAGCGGCACCTGGATGTCAGGTTTTGATTCAGCCTAATCAGCAAAGCCACAGGTGACGAAAGTAAGGTAACAAGGTAAAGCCACCGGCTTGGGTGCTTGGACCTGAAATCCCAGATCTGATATGCTAAACATTTTACCACTGGTGCCCTGGAGACTGCAATGGGCCCTTGAATTATGGTGATAATGAATGGCTGCTATCTGTAGAAAGAACTGCTCACCAAGACAGGGGCTGAGGCTGGTAGATATGGCCCTTGGCCAGGTGTAGGGCAGAGTGGCCATGACTTGCAGAGCACGGTGGAAGCAGTATGCCACCAAAACATTTCCACAGCCCTGAACTGCTACACCCAAAGTGTGGGACACTGTAAGTCCCATTTAATATCAAAAAATGCATACAAAACATTTATGTATCACGGATAAGCATGGCCAGTGTCTACTCTGTACTAGGCTTTGCACTGAATGTGAACTCAGAGCTCCCTAAGCAGGCCCATGAGGTGGGGGCTCATTTTTCAGATGGGGACGTAAAGGCACAGAGGGGTTAAGTACCTTGCCTAAGGTCACATACCTTGCCTAACCCTACAGTGAGGCAGCCCGAATTTGAACTCAGGTGGTCTGGCCCTAGAACCTGAGTTTTGACACTCTATGGTATTTCTTCCCTCTCCTCTTTTGGAAAATCACTACCAAAAGGCAGAGATAACCCAGAGCGGGGGCTGGCAGGAGAGCAGGGAATCTTGGAGCAGAATTCCTGAGTGGGTCGTGGGCAGGAGGTGTGGACTAGGTGCCTGTGATCACCACATTTCACTAATATTGGCTGGCTCTGCCCTTCTCTGGTGCACCCTCTATCTGAAACAGGAAAGCAAAGAGATACATTGTTTCCTCAGAGGGCAAGAAGTTTCTGCTCTTCCTCTCCTGGGGTTCATTAGAGCTGAAGGGTGAATCTGGGGACAATGGGAACCTGTTAAAAGTTTCACAACCATCAGAATGAGAAGGTCAACTATTTGCAACAAATGTGACTACGTAAAGGTTAACATATTTTAGTGGGTCTGTAAGATAAGCCCTCCATCCCCCATAAACAGGGCAAAAAGGCAGGAAAAGACATGAATGGGAGAAGGACAAGTTGGGCAGCTTTTTGGAAGGAAAGTTGGCAATGCCATCAGGAGCCTCAAAAACTCCATAACCACTGACCCAGTCATTTCACTTCCAACGGATGATCCCCAGCAAATGAACAGAGGTGCAGACACAGGTTCACCATGAAAATGCTCACTATGACAATTTTAAGGGAACAAGAAAAAAAAATAGAAACAATTTAGATGCTCCAAAATAAGAATATTGTTTAAATAAATTATGCTGCATCCATTTGATGGGACATTATGTAGCCATAAAACCATGTTTTCAAAGAATATTTGATGAAGTTGTGAAATACCTTGTGCTACAAGGTTAGAGAACAGAAGCAGGACACAAAATGGTTTACCACAAAATGATTCAAAAGTTTGTAAAAATTTGATAGACACAGAAATATGTGCAGAAGGAAAACACGAGAGGCGATGGGGTCAGATGAAGGGAGGTGTAATAATTTCTATGTTTTCTGGTTATTCTTTAAGAGTTACTTTACATTAGGAAAAAAAACTTTTAAAGGTTTCAGTTGATTTCTAATGGTGACAATACATTTTCAGCAATGCTGTGTGTTCATGTTTGTGTGAAAGATTGTTGTGTATTTATTCATTCATTCATTCAATTAGTTATAAAGGCAAAGTTCTTAAAACAGTGCCTGGCACACAGTAAGAATTACTTATGTGTTAGGTATGATTCATTAATTTCTTGAATAGTTCCATCGACATTTCCCAGTGTGTTGTACTGTGCCAGGGACTAAGCTAGACCTGGAGTCTAGTGATGAACTAAACGCTGGGTCTGTCATTTTGGAACCTTTAAGCTTTGGGTAGAGAAGGAGCTCTAAGAACAAAGACTTGGCACCCTGAAAGAATAACTGTGGCCAAGGGAGGTCTACAGATTAGTATCCTCAGAGCTGGGGGAGGCTGGTTAGGTTAGGATGGACAAAATTACATCTTAAATATTCAAATGAATTAATTTGTCCTTTTTCACCAGTGTGGTTCTATTATATCTGGTTATACCACTAGATGCCAAAACCCAGTCGATTCTGCCGGTTGACTCTCCCATGCACGGGTTGCAGGATACCCTAGGATATTCTGGAGTACTTATAAGATCTAGAGCAGGTACAGGGACAGATACAGCCTTCCAGAGACTCTCCAAGGATCCAAGCTCATCCTTCTGAGCCATCCTGCCCATGTCTCCCATGTGGCACCATCTAATGCAACTTTGCCTCTCTCTGAGCCTGGTACCATCAACAGATGCCCTGTCCTTTTGCCTGCCTAAGTCTTCTCTTTCTATTTTCCCAAAATTCATGACACTCAAGAATCAGGATTTAAAACAAAGTCTTGGTAGTGATGACTCTTCCCAGGCCTCTGGCCTATCATCCACCCAAGTTCCACTGTCTGTGCCCTGCACAGGCCCATGGAAAAGTTCTGTGTCACAGGGCTCTCAGGTAGTGGCCAGAGTCAAGAGAGCTGTTTTGCCTTAATTTTGTCATTTTTATCTGATTCCTAGGTATTTTCTTGCAGAGAAATGCTTTCTGGAGTTGACAAGGCTATGTTTATCCTGCTCAACCATGGAAATCAATCTCAGTACTGGATCCTGCTTGATCTGTAGGGACCAGATTGCACCTATTAGCCAAAGGCCTTTTCTGAAAAACTTAATTTTCTCAACGTTTGATCCCTTTTGTTTCTAGTGACAAACTTTGTACCTCTACATTAAAATCCAGGTTGACAATTGGACCTTTGGAAAAGTAGGGCCGGGTGGTGGCTGCTGTGTGCTACATGGTGAACACATCTGAAGTATAAGAAGGAAATATTAGAGGCATGGGCATCTTAGGAAAGTTCTTTAATCCCAACCAGAAGTTGCATTTCATATCTTGATACTTTGCTTCCACTTCTCAAAAATTCCCCAAATTCAGATTATTGTGGGCTGTTTAACTGACTCCCTCTCTGGAGGCAAACAAAACACAGTTGTGTTTTAGATTGAAAGGCCACCAGCCTCCTGGCTTTCCCCCAAAAAATGAATCAGAGTTGGCTTTGGCTGTGGAACTGCAGGGCCCACAGGTGATGCTCCTGTGTTCCGAGGATGTTTCAGGGCCACTGCTTTGTAAAAGAGCATAATATAGAGCTGTGATGATATCCAACAGTGCTCAAAACATTTTCTTGACCTTTGATTAACTTAACACAAAGACACCATGAGAACACCCTGGTTGGTCCTGCTTAAAAATAAAGCCTTATGTGGAAAAAGTAGAATCATAAATAAATTATCATTTACTGGTTATTTTGGCCCTGACCATTCCTTTTACAAAAGACATTGAATGTTGAGATGCCTTAAATAATCAGCTCTCTCAGTTCAGGAAATATGATTCAATTTACAAAAGTTCAATTTATAAACCTTGTTCCTGGAATGGAGATAGAATGCAAAGCAAGGCACACCTGTAGCTTTAAGAAAAATTCTAGCAAGTTCTCTGGCTGTAGAAAGAGCTACAGGGACCATGCTATGCTTTTCCAACCCTTGTTTCAGCCTTGTTATTGAGCTATCTAGTTCCTAGCCCAAGTGTTCCTTGTTCTTGTCAGGTGCTAAATATATCAGGTCTCATTCTATGGCAAGGGGCAGAAAACCCATTGCAAACTGAATTAACTTAAGGGGAATTAGTCTGCTTGCCAAACAGGCGCAGAGGTGTAGAGCTGGCTTTAGGTATGGCTGGTTTTAGGCCTCATACAGGCCAAGCAGGACTTCAACAATGCCTTTGTTCATGTTGGCACCATTCTCAGGCTCCTCTTGGCTTCTGCAAGCTCTCTGCTCAGGTCTCTGTGAGGGGGTGGAGACTACAGTCCGTCAGCCATTCAGCCTCTCCACTAGCACCAAACAAACCCAGATCCACTCTGATTGGATCAACAAAGGTCACGTATCTATTCTGAGCCAATCAGAGTCCAGAGAGATGTGACAGGCTGATTACTAGGACCTGAGGAAGCACCCCCCTACCCATCCACCAATGCCCTCAGGGTGGAAAAGGGAAGGCAGGGGCTGCAATTGGAAGAAAGCTTGTGTAGTCAGAGCCAAAAAAAAAAAAAAAATACTGTGGATCCATCTCTGCATTGAAAGTTCAAAGAGGGGTATGACCTCTCCTCTCCTCTTCTTTCCTCTTGTCTTCTCTTACTTCTTTTTCTTTTTAAACTGTGGGACAGCTGCACTCTGTTTTAAAAGGGTATGCTTAAAAAGGAGTGCTGGTGGTAGGGGGCAGAGAGATCAAGGTTGTCCAGGGACCAATAGTTTGTGGCAGAATAGCCAAGTACTTCCAATTCCCAAGTTTCTTCTTATTCAGGAACCACTTTCCACCTCAATGGGGAACCTCCCACTGAACTCTGCTCTTAGGGGAGTCTTTGAGAGGCCCAGAAGTGCCTATGACTGAGCAGGCTGCTCCTTCACCTCAGTGAAGACAGACACATGACCTCAGCCACAGAGAAAAATCCCTTATCCAAGGCAAGGAGACTCCATTGTTGAAGCCCAGGCAGCCTTCCCCTGAGTGAAGGAGAGTTCCCACATTGAGAGATGGCCACCTGAAGTTGGGAAGCAAAGACTGCCTGTGAGAAGTCTGGTGTAACTCTGCAGGCATCCAGACCAACTCCTCACCTGACACATGGGCTTTTATAGATTTCCTTATATCTTCTTGAAGAAGGTGGCCATCAGCTTCCCAAAACCACTATCTCTGAAGGATCAAAGAGGCCTTACAGATGGTTGGCAGCCATCTTTTTACAGATAGGAACACTGAAGTAGGGGTACCTGGTCCATTTATTCACAAGTGTCATGGCTCACCTTTCCACTCAGAACCCAAGCCTTCTTGGAGTGTCTTCTCTTTTGCTTCACAGTTTTGGTCATAGGTATTGGCCATCTCATTAGCTAAAGGCCAACCACTCTGTGAGGAGGCAGACTGACTTACAAGGAGCAGAGGGAGCAAAGAGAAAAGTACAAACAAAAGTAAAATGAGTGCTGTTGGAACAGCAAGTGCAACGCCAAAGTAATGGTTTGGAAACACTTTATGAATTACTGTCACTTTTGGGAATGGAATGACGGAGGTCAGAACAAACCTTTTGGTGTGAGAAGCAACTTGAGTGGCCCGATGCCTATTACAAGGTGCTGATTCGGCTCCTTCAGGTCCTGTTTCCAAGTTGGCCCAGGAGTCTCCCAAGAACTGATTTCATCACCTTGATTTTTACCCACAGACATCACCTGCCTAACTCCTCAGCCCGGGCTTCCAATTACTTGCATCAATTTCAAGAAATTGAAGGGCTGGAACTACCCTGAAGATACTGCAGGTATGAAAAGACCTGCTCAGAGTCCCCTGGGTGGGGAGTGGCTGCACCCAGGGCCAGCTGTGAGGCTTGGTGAGTGCAGGACTCCTGGATGTGGGAATTGATCAGGCCCATGGGAGCTTCTGCTAAAAACTCAGTCACCTGTTGCAGTTTGGCTGGTCTGGGCAAGACCAGTGAGAAATACTCTGGAGTTTGAGAAGGAGTAGAAGGAGCCAGTGCTCGACAGGGTCAGGGGTAGGGGAAGAAGGTTGGGGTATCAAGAAATCTTGATGGGAAAAGCACCTGCAAGCTACAAATTGGGGAATTATCCTCAAAACACAGAGTGGGGCTCCTAGGTGGGGTAGTCCATGGGAACTTCCCTGCTTTAGTGGGACGAAGGTAGAGACCAAGTTTTTGGTCGCTCTACCCATTGTTCAGTGCTCTTCACCCTCAACCTTGATTCCCACGTGCAGGGATCACAGTTCAGTTCGGCAGGCCCTGCGGAGCTCACTATCTTAGGACCAAGCCTTTGAGGAATGAAAAACACACTTTCGTCGATAGGGGGCGCCAATGAACCCCCAGCCCCGATCAGTCGGCCGGACTCGGGCAGTGGGGGCACGGTCCTCAGGTTGTAGGTAGTCCATTCCTCAGCGGGTCCTGGCCCACCTCGCTGCCCCAAATCTCGCGGGGGCAACAGCCGAGGTTCCCGGCCTTCCTAAGACACAGGCTTTAAGGGCTGAAGGCATCTGGAGCCTCCCACCCTGGAAGGGCGCCTGTGCCCTGACGGCCACTGTCCCAGCGCGGCTCAGATGGACACCACCCAGGGCGGTGCCATCCCAGGGTGATGACGAGACTCAGTCCCGCCTCCATGTCTTACAACATTTAGGCAAGGTTGGCGGCTGGAGGGTTAAAATGAGGCTGCCACCCCTATTCTGTCGGGGAGAAAGTGCCTTTTCTCCAAGTCCATATGGCCACTTCCTTTCGACCTGATCGGCCCTGCTCGCCTCTTTGTCCGAGCTGTCACTTATAAAGAATCACTTGACTTACAATAACAGGTTCAAAAGACGACAGAGTATAATCAGTTGATCCACGAAGAATTGAAATAAAGAACACCCCACTGTTCTGGCTATCATTCCCATAGAGATAGTGATATCATTGATGTGATTTCGATGATAATTTCTGTACAAGAAAAAAAAAACCCTTGTATTTTGGAATTTGTTCAAGAAGATTTTCAGACACATCAGATTGGAAAATGCGGACTGAATTGCTAAACTTTTGGGGGGTAGGAAGGTGATTTTTAAAAAAATCAATGCAGAATTTTGTGTGGACTTCAAGGATCTCATAGAATCAGGCTGGTTGGGAGAAACCTATCCTTTCTCCCTTCCCAAATCTTTGAAGACAGAGGGAGAGAGAGAAGGAGGGAGGGAGGAAGGGAGGAAGGGAGGGAGGGAGAGAGAGAGAAAAGAGAAGAGGAAGAGAGAGTGCGCCTTGGGTTCTTTGGACAAGCTTTGGGGGTGTGAGAGCAGAGTTGACCAGGCCGGGTGCCCACCGAAGGCGCACCTGGGAGCTGACCACCAGGGAGGAGATGGAAGGCCCGTGCCTGAGGCAACTGGGAAGCGCTGGTGTGATAGTCCCTAGCCCCGCTTGCTCTGTGTTGCTCCTCCCTACACGAACTTTTCTGTGCCTTGCCCCACTCTTGGACTGGTTTTGCAACTAAGTAGCTCCTTCTCCTGGAGCCAGTAGTGATGGGGAGGCTGTGCGTGTTTACTCTCTATCTTCCCTTTTGAAGTACTGTGGTGCCCTGGTTTAAACTCAGCCAGTCATTTTGGGGGGAACTCAGTTCATAGAAGCTGGAACAAGTCTTACCTGAATCTGTGTTTTAAGTGTCCCCGTGGCTGAGTATTTTGAATAATCAATCTGTCTCCATCGCTTCTTATTAATGCACAACACAGGCCTCCCCCTCCCTCCTATCTCCTTCTATATTTGTCAACTCTTTAGGATTTTGTCTTTCTGCTATTAACATGCCTAATGTCACATGCAAACTTTTTTTTTTTTAAACAAGCTGTTCATTGGTGTATCTGGATACTTCTTTTATTATTATTACTGAATCTTTTTTTACCCATAATGACACCAGGATCATTATATAATCCCATAACAAAGAGGCTTTTGAGGCACCAGCTTTTGTCAACTCTAGGACAGAGAATCCATAATTGCATTATTCAGCTTATTTTTCCCCCTCTTCTTTCCCCCCCTTCCTTGCTTCACAGAAATCCAAGCTCACGTACCATTCAAATCTCCACCTTGTTACCTCCGCTTATGTTATTTACCAAAACGTTCGCCTTGAGGACCAGCCTTGCAAAGTTGCCTTTAAAAAGTTATTTTGTTTGATAATTAAGTCCTGGAGCCCACCGCGTGATGATTATTCTGGACCCATAAGGCAGAGAACCTGCGTGACGTTTTTCTCGAAGTTTAATTACCGTATGCTAATTTCCTTGCCTACTACGTGATTAATTAAAATCATATTTTCATAATCATTTGGCACTAGTATTGTTTTAGAATTATCATGATCTCCTAAATAGTGTCTGTAAATAAAGTCGCCTCTAATGGCAGGCGCGGGAGGCGAGGCTGAGGACCTCTCCGTGTTTGTATCGCGGCGATTGGCAACATAACTGCCTTATTTACATTAAATACGCCACAAGGTTACAGCGCGGATCAACGTCATTTGATCGCTGATGACTCCCTTAAACGCCCGGGCTGTGACTGATTCTCCGCGTCCCGCTGTCCACCGAGATTCACCCGGGAGTTTTTTTTTTTTTTTTTTTTCCCCAGAAAAGAAACAGACTTTAAATAGTTTCAGAAGCAGGTAAGAATTACGCTTTTTCCTCTCCCCTTTTCCGTCTCTCTCTCTCCTCTCCCTCCGTGGCAATCTCTCTCTCTCTCTCTCTCCCTCTCGGCTGGATAAAAAATTCTTTAGTCAAAGGCAGGAATGCAAAGTAGTGACAAGCGAAGGGGCTGATATATGTCTCAGTAACGAGTCTGACAATCAGAATGTAGCTCTTGGAGAATAGATAGATTTTAATAAGTGTGTTTACATGAGCTCAAGGTCAGAAGCAAGCTGCGCTGTGTTAAATGGTTTCTTAGTTGCTAGACAGAGAGAAAAAATGGACGATCACACACCATTCTTTGTAGATTATTATATCAAGGGTTCAGTCTCTGGCTCATCAAAGCTAAATGCCGCAAGACCTATCTAGTTGCTGTGAATTATGCCAGGGCGACAATGGAGAGCGTTTTTAATGGTACAATGCATTTCACCTACCAGATAGGGGGAGGCCGAGCCGGGGATGGGGATGTCTGCTGGGGCTGGGTGATGAGTATCAATGAACGGGGCGATTCTGAAAAGAGGCTGATGAAAATCGAGCCTGCCCTGCCCGGGCTGGGCTGGGAACAGTTCGCCGGGCTCTGCCGAGTGGGCGAGCGAGGCGCGCGAGCTGGGCGCCCGTCCCCCCTCAGCCCCGGAAAATGATCAAGTCAATCATGTGGACATGTTTCATTATTCATTGAACACAATCTTTTACAACGCTCCGTTTACGTGCCCGAGTTTGCTCCCGACGCCCGCGTTTCAATGTTTAAGGTAAGGGGAAAACAAAGGTGGGGGGGTGG
>NW_026000205.1:15753317-15784140 GCF_001458135.2 Marmota marmota marmota | reverse complement strand
GGGAGTCTCCGGGCCTCGCGCCCCGGCGCGCGGGAGGGACCCTGCGCCCAGCTCCGGCCCGGCCCGCGCCCCCAGTCCGCGCGCGGCCGGCAAGCGGCTCAAAGGCCCCCGGAAACTTTCAGAAGGGTTTTTGGGGGGTGGGGGGGAACTCGTAAGGGGAGGGGGAGTTTGGGGACGCGGAAACTTCTGCTCAAGTGACTTTCCCCATTTTCTCCTCTGCCTGGAACTGGGGTTCCCTTTCCTCTCCCCCTTTCCCCACGCCGCCGCTGGCTGTGAGATACTGACCCCTCCGCCTAGGAGAGAGAGAGAGGGTAATTTGTAACCTTTTTTTTTTTTTTTTTAATCAAAGTTAGCTGATGCTTACAGTGTATCAAACTTGCCACAGCCTAGGGCCTCTGAGACCTGCCATTTTGTGTTTTCACCGGCCTCTTGCGCCCCGGGAGCCCGGCGAGGCCGAGGCCGGGGCCGAGGTGCCGGGGTCTGAACCCGCGACCCCGAGAAAGGGCCATGGCTCCTGCAAGTGCAGGCGGCGCCCGTAGCACCTGCCCCAGATCGCCGCGGCCCTGGGGGCAAGCGGGGGCCAGAGACAAAAATAAATAAATAAATAAGTAACAGGTTATGGAGGGAACTGAGCCGGCCAGTCCCGGGCTGGAGAAATGAGGCCAATCAGAGTGAGGAAGTATGGGCGTGGGGGGCTCTGGAAGGCGGGGGAGAGGGAGGGGTGGGGGGGCGTCTGGGAACAGGGCAATTTAGGGGAAAGCACCCCCCAGCCCAGACATAGGACTGGGGCGAGAATGATCGCTGCTAATAAGCCTTTCTGTTTGCTTTAAGACATTATTTTTTTTTTTTTTTGGAAAATGAATTAAGGAAAACAGTCGTAGGCGGGACTCGGGATGTATTTTAGGCAAAAATAAAATAAAATAAAATAAGGGGGGGCTTTTCTTTGATGAGTAGGAAAGTGTCCAGATTTCGACGCGCCCATCTGTTGCAGTTTTGCAAATAATTTAAAATATAGATATCTCCGTATAGATGGACGTATGCGAAGTGAGAGAAGGTAGAAACGCAGGCGCGGGGAAGTTGGGGGGGTGGGGAGAAAAGGGGGTTGGGGGAGAGGGGGAGAGAGCGCGAGAGAGTGAGAGAACGCTTTGTGTCCCCTCTCCTTAAATCTTCTCAGGAAACTCCTGCAGGGCTTTCTTTGGGGACAGGTGGAAAGTTAAGGTCCCCCCCCTTCCCCTTTTCACTCTTGTATTGTGAGTCGTCCTTACTGTAGCCTTTTGGCGAGCATATACACAATCTCTGAGTTAGGTGGGAGCTTGGAGGGTTGGGGTTTGCGGGGGCGGTAGTAAGAGGTCCGGGGCTACAGAGGAGCAGGGCGGGGTCCCAACCCCGCGCGCCAGTTGCAGCGGTGGCCGGGTTTTGTTTGCCGGATATTGTTATGTCTAACGGGTGCCTCGCAGGAGACGTGATTTGTCAGCCGCCTTAGTTTTCACTTTAGCAGAAAATACGGCGGCTGCGCGCTGTGCTGGCCTGCTGGGCTCGGGCGCCCAGTGCGTCTGGGGCCACTGGCGTGCGCGCGGGTGGGAGCGGGCGGCCGGCGGGGCATGGGCTACGGGCGAGCGTGCCGGGCGGGGTGAGTGCGCGCGCGGGGCCGGCCTGCGGTTGCTCCTGCGCCTTCTCCCGGCAGCCGCTGCCGCCGTCGCCGCTGTGCAGTTTAGCAGAAATCCGACAGGGGCCGCGTTTGCTGAGCGCATCCGGCTGCCGGGCAGCCCAAGCGGGCCGTAGGGCCCGGCTGGTCCGTGTAGATGCTGGGAGGGGGCTGAAGGCGGGGAGCAGACGGGGAGGGGCGCGGGAAGCGATCTTGGTCCGAGTGAGCGCCGCCCCCCTCCCATGGTGTCCTCTGTTTCCCGGCAAGTTGGGTAGTTCCGCGCTCCCGGGCCTTGGCGCCCTAGTCCCTAGTCAGGGCTTAGGTGAACTTGGGGTGGGGTGTGCGTGCGCGCGTGTGTGTGCGTGCGTGTATGTGTGTGCGGAGGGGGAGGTTAGACTGGGAACGCACTGTTTTTTTCCCTCCCTCCCAGTTTGTTATTAGCAACTGGATTTTTACTTTAAGACCAGCTTTGCTCACTGCTGAGGTTGGGAGGGGGGGGCGATCTTTTCCCATCACTCACATCTTTGTTCATTGTTCACTGAGTGGAAGGCAGGCGACTTAAAGAGACGAAAGAGAGGAAAAAGGAAGAGAGAGAGAAAAAAGAGGGGGAAGCAAGAACAGGGAAGGAGGAAAGGCGTGGGGTAGCGGGCCCCCGACCCCGCTGGGGTCGGGTTTGATAGTGAAATAGTAAACCCACGCACGGAGGGTCACCAGGAAAGTGGACATTACCGCTTTAATTAACTTCGAGATGCTCCGGCGGCGGGACCTGGCGTAGCCGTGACGCGCCCCCATAAATCTGCCCGGCCCGGGGCTGCTCCGAGAACTCGTACAGTAGCAGCGTCAGATCCAACGCGCACCTCCCAGTCCGGAGTCTATTTGCATAATTGGATTTTTTTTTTTTTTTTGCCTCCTTCTTCCTCCCTGAAACTTGTTTGAAAACCCAAGTGAAAGCCGCGACGACCTGCACACTCAAAAGCAAGTGCCAAGTAAGTGCCCTGCGGTGGCCTCAGTGCGCCTCGAGGTTAGCGCGCAAAGCCGGCGAGCTAGGTGCCGGGAGCCGCGCGCTGCCCGGCCGGCCTCTGGTGAGAGCCGCTAGCCGGCGGGAGGACTGCATCTGTGGGCTCCCGACCTGCCCGGCTGGCTGCTCGCACAACTTTTTTTTTCTCCCTGTCTCCCGAGTTTTCGGGCCAGGTGTGGTGTTCGGGCCACGCGTGTACCTGTAGCAAGACCGGAGAGGCGATCTCTCGGACGCTGTGGAGTTGGGCATCTCCGGTCGGGGGCGGGTAGTCAGTCCTCGCCGCTGTTGGTGGAGGGCTGAACTGCGAGCGAGCGGGGCTGGCTGCTCGTCGCGCTGCGCCGCGGATGCAGCTTGTCGCCAAATGCCTTCCCCATTATTCTAAGGTTTGTGCCTCCGTGTGTGTGTGTGTGTGTGTGTGTGTGTGTACGCGCGCGCGCGCGTTTGTGTCAGTGTTCGACTGTGCTTTAAAAGGAAGAAAAGCAACCAAAACAAGAGCAGGAAGGGCTTTCCCTTAGCTTGACCCCCCCCCCTTCCCCCAGCGACATCTATTTCTATTGCTCGAAGGAGAGAGTGCAGAGCTTCTTTTTTTGAAGACAGGGTCACCGATAGATTGACAATTCTCTCAGAAACGCCATAAATTCTACAGCAAAGATGTAGCTGCATTCATAAAATGCCAGCTTTTGCCTGATGAGAAAAGTGGCTTTACCGTCTCTCGAATTATTAAAAATACATAATATATTATCATTATTATTATTTATAGTGTGCAGAACCTGAAAGTCGATGGCTTGGGGGAAGGCTGTAACCCCAGTTCCTTTTTGCTGGACTAGCTTGGGAACTCGCTGGGGGCTGGGCCCACCACCCTGCCTGGAAGGGCCCAGGGACTCAGCTTTCAGCCAAGGGAGTCGCAGGGGGGCGCCCCCAGCATCCCTCTGGCCTCTGCTCAGAGAGAGCCTAGGGCTTCAGGCTGCTTTAGTTATGATGTCATTCTGATAGCTGAGTGCAAATGTCTCCTGATTCCACCATTAACCGCCTGGCTGATTTGCTTGGTAATGATAGCACTGACGTCCAGCTCCCTGACAAATGCAGGACCAGCAAGCCCTAGGAATTAACTTTTCCCCCCAGGAGGAGGGAGCCAGCTGCCAGAAGGATCGCCACCCAGGCCCTGCCTTTGGACTTTCTCTGCCTCATCTAGACACTGATATGAATGACAGGCTCCTGGACTGAGGGAATCTCTGTTTTTGCAAAGTTTGGAGAACTTTTAGAAAGCTTTGCTTTCCAGAACATCCTTAATCTAGTAAAAGTGGGAATCCAGTTGTCACCAGACAGAGACATTTGTGTCTGAGGGATGGCCAGGACCCCTTGTCTCTCTGCAGCCATTGTATGGAAGAAGGGATTGTGACATTTGCCTCCTACCTTCGGTCTGTTAACTGTACTTTATGTTAATATCACTGCAAGTAAACCGGATTTAGTGTTGATTTTTAAATAGTGTACAATGATTTAAGATTTCTTTTGATTTACTGTTCAAATGAAATTTGCATAAATGTGATGAAAATGAACTTAACATCTGGGCATATGAAAAAAGGTTAGTACCTCATATGTCATCTGCAGAGAAAGTCTTTAAAATGCTTTCACCCTAAACTGGGTTCGGGGAAACAGTTCCCAGAGACATAAATGGTAATTATGAAAAACCTGGAGAAAATGCTTTCAATAAATTTGCATTCTCTTGGACCAGTGCTCTGAAAACCCATCTTGTTCTATGCCTGGAGTGCTTAACTTCTGAGCAGGCTTGAGATCCTCACAACTCAGCAACTTAACTGCTGGCCGGGGCTGTCTTCACGGGAGACTTAGAGCAGGCAACAACCGTCAGTCATGCTGCATTGGTCCAAGCCAGAGGCCAATAGCCCCCATTACAGGAGAGGACAGGGAGGTGGCCAGTAGGTGCAGCCCTACTAATCACAGTTGCCCATCGGGTGCTTAAGGCACTGCTGAGATGCAGAATCGTTGCCTGCTGAGCTGGTAAGGTTGTCTGCCCTGCCTTAGGTAACCAAAGAAATTTTCATCAGCTCAGACCTATAAAATTCACAAGCCCATTCAAGGAAACTGTGAACTGCATCTTACTTTTTAAGCAAGACAAACTTATATATCTGGCATCAGGAAATCAGTTAAACAGCCTTCCCCAAATGTGGTTGCCTTTTGCTCAAAAGTTGGCTATGAATGGCACAGGTGTTTTTAAAGTGCCTTGAATGGAGGGGGAAAAAAGATAGCAATGATGCTCATGAGAATATAGATGAACTTATTTTTTTTTAAAGGAGAGTACCATAAAAGAAGAAAGCAAATAGATTTATTTTTTCAGTTTGAATGAGGACAATTATAGCTTTTTAACATCTTTGGATTTAGTGTTTTTAATAAGCCTTTTAAGTAAGCTGAAATATCGGCTTGCATTTTGTTCTCAACATTATTTAAAATGAGACTTGATGCAAATTTAAAAACAGAAGGGAGTTTTCTGTAGGTGAACTTTTGTCCATGCTGAAGACAGAGCGCCCCCACCCCCTGCCCTGACAGCATGTCTGCCAAGACCTAGAGCCTGTGAATGCTCAGTCCTGCTTCACCTTGTCTCCAGGTGGGGGCTTAGATTTGGGATAGAAGGACATTAATCAGGTGGCCTGATGACTTCTCTTGGGCTGAGAAGGTTGTATTTTGGTGTCTAAAGGCAAGGTACAGGTTCACTCACCTTGGAGATGCCTCTGCTAGTAGGAGCTTGTGAATCAAAGGGCTTTCTCTGTGAACACACACCTGTTCTGCACAAAGGCGTGGCCCCGCCAAGTCTGGCTACAGCTATGGCAGGGTATGACTGATGCTGCAGAGGGACTGGAAGAAAAGGAGAAGATCCTTGGGGAATGGAGGGCTCTGCCCACCTGGCTATCTGCACTCACCTGTGTGGGTTATTAATTTTTTTCTTTCTTTGGTTGGTAGGTTTGTTTATTTTGGTACTGGGGATTGTACCCAGGGGCATTTTACCACTGGGTTACATCCCCAGCCCTTTTATTTTTTATTCAAGACTAAAATCTCATAGAGTTGCTGAGGGTCTTACTAAATTGCTGATGCTGGCCTCAAACTTATGATCTTTCTGTCCTGAGTAACTGGGATTACAGACATGTGCCACCACATCTGGCTCACCTGTGTATTTTATGTGTCACCAGTAGGAGATGCTGGGAGGGAGGCCTTTTGCCAAGGAGGATTGGTTGTTCAGGTCTCTTGACTCTGGGGTAACTGTGATGTCCATCTTGGTAGCACTGAGTGTCTTTAGGGGGGTGGATGGATAATGGGTGGAGTCAGAATAAGTTAAGCTGGGAAGTGGCCCCAATGGTCACATTTGTGGTGATGGCAGGGTGTGTATGTGTGTATATGTGTGTGTGTGTGTGTGTGTGTATGTGTACTGGGGGAAGGTGCCATCCACTAGAAGCACCTGCTCTGATATGATTTCCTTTCACCCCCTATTACACTATCCAGGAGAGATTAGTGAGTTTGTAAGTGGTCCTGTGAGGTGGAGGGATGGGTGGGGAAATAAATGGAAGGAATCAGAAAGTGCAGGAAACGTACATGCCCAGGATGTGGTCCCTGGGCAACATATGCCACCTTCTTTAGATCCCATTTTATTTTGTGTTTCCAAATGAAGGCAGATATGGATGGAAGCCACTGCAGGAAGGTGGGCTATGCAGCATGCCACCTGCCTAGGGTCCCAGCAGTAGCTGGGGTGGGGGGTGGGGCCTTCTTTGGCCAGTGCGTGCCATCCACAGGCTTCTGTGGACTGTCTGTCCCCAGGCTGCATTGTACAGGCCTAGGGCTGGTTTCAGCTGTCTCTGTTGTCTGCTTGAGGACCCCCTCTCATCTCCACCTTTCACTTTTAAAAGTTATTATAATCCTTGGTTTTTATTTTATATTTCAATACAAAAAGTAGCAAGTACTTGACTTTTCACATGCTGTGGACCTGCTGGAGATGACTCTGGAAGTGATGTCCTACCAATTTTCCCTAAGAGGCAAGATTCGAGGTTAGGGTAGAACTTACCCTAATAACTTGGGCATCTTTTCTACAGACCAGGGTATTACAGACCTTTCCCTCTTGTGGGAATCTGTCCTGTGCACTATAGGATGTTTGGCAACATCATTGACCTCTACCAGATGCCAGTAGCCTGCCCCCACCCACACCAGTTATGACAATCAAAAATGTCTGAAGACATTTCCATATACCTCCTGGGAGAGAGGCAATTAGGCTCATTTCCCATACTTTTCATGAGCCAGGCCCACAAAAGGGGGGAAAGATATATCAGCTTTAGTTCCACCCTCAGGGAGTTTGAAAGCTGGCAGGGGGACACACATGTCCCAGTGCTCCTTGTAAGACCAGGAGATTGAGGCCTGCACCAAATGAAGGCAGACTAAAGGGTCTGTGACAAAGGACAACTTCTAGAGTGGGCGAATAAATGGGTGAGGGGTGTCTGGAACAAAAGTGTGGGACCCAACTCTGATTTTTTTTTTTTTTGGCAGAACTGGGG
Source organism: Marmota marmota marmota (assembly GCF_001458135.2). NCBI lineage: Eukaryota > Metazoa > Chordata > Mammalia > Rodentia > Sciuridae > Marmota > Marmota marmota. The sequence goes on along the minus strand of NW_026000205.1, from coordinate 15,776,927 downwards.
TTGGAACCCAGAGTCTCACACTAGGCAAACTCTACCACTGAACCACCACTCCAGCCCCTCTGATTTTTAAAATGTTGATTAGATCCTAAAAATGTACCTGGGGGTGGAAACTGTGTCTTTGGGCCACTGAGGGTGACATGTAAATCAAAGTGACAGTTCTCAGGCTCTGAACCCTGGTGGCAGGATGCTGACAGTCCTTTATTTCTGAGCACTTATTATGGAAGGGAGGGCACTGAGTGCTTTACAACTTTCTGTGAGGACAGGTACCATATTTGTCCTGAAGTTCAGAAAGGAAACAGAGGCAATGAGTGGGGTAGGTGGAAAGTCCAGGAGGAGCCTCCCAGCCCTCTGCATACTCAACCCCTCTACTGGTGCAAAGCATCCCCCTGACCCACGTTCAGCTGCCTTCCTACCTCTAAGGCTGGCACTGAGAAGGCAGAGAAGATCCTGGGGACCAAGCAAGCCTTCTGAGGTGTGTGAGAGCCTCCAGGTGGGTGGGGGCAGGAAGCTAATGCAGATGCTTCCAAGGCATTAAGAGATGCAGGAAGGAAAACCAGTCTATAAGGTCTCCCCCTCCTCTACCTGCCTATTCTCAGTCTGTGGCTTTACAATGAGAAAATTAAGTGCCGTTTTGACACAGGAAAAATGATCACCGTAGGCTTGAGCTGACATTAACCTGAAAGTTTTCTATCAAGGCATTACAGCTTTGATTACCTGAGTCGTGTTTAGTTGGGTCTTTGATTACTGAGGTGGGCTTGTCTCTGGGGAACGTGTTCCTGCCCCCCCCCCCTTTCTCCCTGCTGTCTCTGGTGCCTGGATGCTTCTCTGCCAGCTCTACCCTGCTTCATACCATACCTCAGCCTTTCCATCAGTTGGGACTATCAGCCCCCTTCACATTTTTTTTTTTTTTAGTCTTTCTGTTGCTTCATTACCAAATTATACACACACATACACACTCGCACACACATGCGTAGTTCTATTTGGGTTGTAAAAGCCAACTCATAAATTCCCTAAAAATTGAGATTAATCACAGAATTGCCCATTCAGCCTTAATTATAATGATGTTCTCACTTGCATTTCTGAGGCTCCCATGTAATTCCCATAGATCTGGGTGGGATTTCAGTTCATGCAAGGGCTAGATGGTAAGGGCCTCAGAAGTTTGTGTGAATTCAATGGACTTGTCTACCTGCAGTGTCCAGGCACCTGTGGGGGGAGGGTCTTAGGGTACTTTTTTTGTAGATGTGCCTGCAGTAGCTGGTGGTGGGTGCTCGTCCCTTGCCTGGTGCCGAATTCTGCAGCTTGGGCTAGTCTCTTGTTTAGGCCACTTAACAAGCCAGAGAAGGGCATCCCTTAGCGCAGCTTCCCAGTGGGCAAACTGACTGGTGTGACAACTTGTTGTAGCCACACAGCTGTGGCAGAGCCCAGCCGGGATTTGAAGCCAGCTGCATTGGCCCGGGACGCTCATGACCCTCACCTCCTTTGCACCCCCACCTTTCCATATAATCCTACTGGGAACATAAATCATCCTTCCAAATGATACCAGCTTGCCTTTAAAATGGAAGTTAAAAAAAAAAATGTGAACCAGAACTCATGGCTTTGAGAACATATGCATTGTTGTAAATTTGTTTGCAGGAAGGAGAAAATATTGGGAAACTCTGCATGAGCTAAATGCTCACTGTAGAGATAGTCGACAGATCACATAGATGTTATATATAAAATGTAATCTCTTTGGGCAGTTCAATGTTTCATTTTTGTCTCTCAAAATATCTAGGAACAGTTATCCCTTATTGATCAGAAGAAAAAGTAGCACGGGCAATCCTTGGGGTTATTTTTCTAAAATTTTAATTCTCCCTAAAAATCTATCACAGTCCAATCAGGCAGAGCCTTCCAAATTATGAAGGAAAGGTCGTCCTTTATATGAACCTATTGAAGGGGGTGGGAAGCCTTATTGAAATTACAGCTAAAGTGCTTTATAATTATTTCACTTCCTCGGCCTGGGCTCCCAGTTTGGGGGTTTGGAATCTTGTCGGTGCCAAGTGGCTGTTTTCGGCAGCCTTAAATCTGCACGGAGCAGAGAGCGCCTGCCTCGCTGATGGAACGCGGCTGGATCTGCTAATTAAACTCGGTGCAGGATTGCTTAGCATCTGAGAAACTTTATTCACTAACGTTTCCACCTGAAAGAGGGTCAGCGCTGGTGGGTGGCAGTCCCTCCTCAATCGCGTAAGAAGAGTTCAAAAGGTGGAAAAGTGCTAGTGTGGGAATGTGGGGAGGGAGAAAAGCGGCCACATGCCGACATGAAAGGATTTAATCTGCGCAGCCGAATCCTCCTCTGATCCAGGAGGGCCGCCTCTGTGCTGGCCTCGGCAGTGCCACTCACTCTCCCCGAGACCTGCGGGGTACTCAGGACTTGGAGCTCAAGAGTGGTCTGGAGCTCCTGCCTGGAATGCTCACGGACTTTGCATGCACCATTTCTTAAGCAAAAAGCCAGACGCTCCGTCTGCGATTCTTTTCTGAGATCATTGACTTGACAACTTAATATTTATTTTCTGTGTTTTTTTGTTTTGTTTTATTTTGTTACAGTCCCTCCCCCCCCATTTCCTCCTTATCTGCTCTTTCACTCTTTGCACACACACTCATTCTCAAAGTATTTTGAAAAAGCTTTTGTTAAAGTTTGAGGGCGGTGGTGCAGGGCGTGGAGGGGGGGCTGCATTGCCATTTTAGTTCCATTTAAAATTACCATCTAGCATATTTTGGAGGCAGAAGAAATAGTAGAGATAAGCTGCCACGGATATTTGCATCATCTAAAAATGTATTGATGAAGCCTGTAAGATAGCAATTTTCTCCTTTAATAACTACTGTCACCCCAAGGAAGACACAGTGGTCTTCTGAGTATGTGACAAATGATGGGCTCAGCCGGGGCCTGGTCATCTGCTTGGCATTTCCCATGACAGTGCCCTGTGATGTAACGGATGGTGATCTGGCCTGTCTTTTGGAGGGGGATGTGCATGCTGTGCCTGTTGGCATGTGTTTATTCTCTAGCGATGACTGTCTGAGGTCAAGTAATATATTCCAGATATTAGGGTACAGAGTATCATCAAAACCCTCTCGGAGAAAGAACTGGTTGCGTTTTGACATCCTGCCCTTTTATCTCACTGATACCAGCAACCTGATCCTCGCATTTTCCCTCCTGTTTCAAAAGGTTGACAAGAGCTAGATCCCTGTGTGAGATTTTTTTTTTTTTTTTCTTCCAGGCACTGCCTGGTGAAAAAATACTAGGCCCATGTGTGGATCTTGGGGACAACAGGGGTCTATTGTTAAGAAAACTTTTTCTCCTTTTGCATGATAATATTACTCAGATAAAAATCACGGTAATTTTTGTGTGTGATCTCCAAATACCACCTTCAATAAAATAATTTGTTCATTGATCTAAAGAATGAGTGGTTTCCAGCTGCTTCCTTCCTCAGAATAGACTTTTGAGTTGGAATCTGTCTCTTTGACTCCTGTCTGGTGGAGGTTGGCTTCCTGTGGAGGTCATTGTGAAGGGGCCAGGTGGCCTGGGGAGGCTGGGGACGGAGTGCTTGCTTCTCTAGGAACTGGAGGCCTTAGCAGAATCCAATGCAAAATGCCAATATGATAATTTGTACTTAATTGTGCAGATATTTGTGCTCCCTGATCTCTTTCTTGGAGGTAGGCAAGTCAGACTTTTGCTGGCCTGGAGTGCCAAGGCAACCTCCATTTTATTAATCTCAATCATCACTCAGTGGTTTAATCTTTAGGTGGGTGCAGGAAAACTTTACCCAATTTTTCGCTTGCTTACTCTATCCTTGCTTTAGAAAATGGAGAGTCTAAAGAAGAATTCTTTGTGTGCATTCTATTTTCTAATTAATTTTTTTGCAAGGGTTACTTAGTACATGTGTGCTGCTCAATGTATCAATATCTGTAAGTTCACTTTTTGCATAATTTAATTTTTAGGGATATTCCCTCTTTCATTCCACGATTGAGATACTTGTTTCATTGAGCTGGAAAAACATCGAGTTTGTAAATGAGGAAGAGCTTGAAGCATGTTTGCTTTGTTTTGTTTTGTTCTTAAGCAGCGTCACACCATAATAGAGAGCTCAGGACCAGTCAGATGGGACTGAGTTCAACACCCGCCTCTTCTACTTACAAGCTGTTTGTGAGCCGGGCATTTTTATCTCCAAGCCTCAGTTTTCTCATCGGTGGGATTGGAATAATTCTTCCTGCCTCATCAAAGTCTCTTTCCTGCATTGAAAGAGAAAAATGATTAATGAAAGAGCCCAGGGACCAGCTATTCGAGGAATAGCCAGCTACGATTATTACTCGTTTTCTACATTTTGTTGAATATTTTAGAAATGCGGCCCCCACCCAAAGCTGTGTGTGCCAGTCATTTGCAGAGCTGCTGGAGAGGTCTCCTTGCTCCTTTGTTGCCTTGGCTGGTCTTTGGAGTTATTCACCTGGGGATCAATAAGTATCGGTGGATTGATTTCTTATGTTTCTGAAGATGCATTTTAAAGGGTCGGCTGAGTTCATGGAGGAGTCTGGGTGGGGGTGGGGTCCAAGCCTTCGCTAAACAAGCATTCTTACTCCAATCCACCAAATATTAGCATCACGATTCCCCCACATGTTCACATGTCACGTGTATCACCCATGCACACACATGCACATACATATGCCACATGCGTGCATACACGCATGCACTTACATACACAGACCTGTGGACTGGCATTGCATGCTTGTCCACATACATGCACATCGCACACCAGTTGCTGGAATCCTGGTGGGAACATGAAACGTTTTTCTCTCCATCTTTTCCCTGGAGGCAAAGCCAAAGGCCCCCAAGAAGGTGTTGTCATTCATTGATGCATTTTAGAAAATATCAAGTGCCTTTGTGTCCTAAGTAGGTTTAATGCTCTGAACAAGAACAAAACCACCATAGGACTCTTGTCTCCAGACCAACAACAGAATGAGGGTAGTGATGATCTCAGGGGTTCTGGTTCCAAATGCGCACGTGCGCACACACACACAACACACACACTCACAACACACACACAACACACATATACAATACACACACTAAAGAAATTTGCCTAATTTATATCCTGGTGTGTATTCCTGTGTTGATTCCAGGGAAACTGATGCTCAAGTATGAAGTATTAAGTTGGTGAGTTGAACCTATAGCCATTTCATTCCAGACGAGTCACCCAAACAAGAAGTGGGGAGTCGAACCTCACTTTTTTCTACAGAGGACCAGGTGGAAGTCCAGGATGGTTTTCCCAGGAGGTTTTTTCCCAATGGTCCCTAAACCTGTGACAAAAGGACGGTGTCAGCCTCCATTGGAAAGCCAGGAATACTCTAGTGATGCAATGATAAGAAGCAAGATCCCATCTTCCTGGGGTATATTTGAAACCAAGATCAAGTCCTGTAAATAAACCTCTAAAATTTATTGGGTGCTTATTAGACTGATGGCCTTGGGTTTTAAAATGCAAGGTATCATTTAACTTAATCCTTAGGACACTCTCTGTCTTTTGATTGAGTGAGAGAGGCTTATCCGTGTGATGTGACTTGCCCAAGGTCAAGCTGCTGGTAGGTGGCAAGGCAGGGCTCTCTCTGCAGGAAACCTGTGCTGGGACGTGTGGCTGCTCGTGCCTTTTGGAAGGGGACTCTGGGCTCCTGCCTGGAGCTTCTCTGCAGATGGAGTTTTCTGGAACAGATACAGTTGGAGATCCAGGGTTGTGAGATGGACATCCTTGTTTTAGTTGCAGATTCTGCCATTCTCTCCCCTTGGACCCTAAAGGGGGAGATGTGTTCTGAGCATAGGAGTCATTTCCCTTTTTAATTTATATCCTGGGAATAAGAGTGAAGACCCACATCCCCTCCTCTGCTGGTGGAAAGTGAAGGACACCAACCCCCAGACCCTAAAAGTATCTCTTCCTTTTCCCAGAGGGTCCTTGCCTCTCTGGTCCCTACCTTAATGTCCCACTCTTCTCTCAAGCTTCATCTCACACCCTTCCAGCTCCGTGAAGCTGTGTGGGGGCACCTACCCCTGCAAAAAAGAGCCACAACGCGAGGCCTTCTGGGAGCCTGCCCTCATCTGCTCAGAGCCTTGGGGTTCAGGAGCACGTCTTCTCTAGGCTTTCAGGGCAGCCTTTGCAGGAGACACCAGGGCAGGGTCCCTGGCCTTTTTCTTACCTATCATCAGTGAGGTGCAAAGTGTTGACACTGGTCACATCCTAGGGATTTCTTGGGACTGGCTCGAATGGGCCGATGTTCAGCCTCTAGAGCTTCAAGGGGACAGTATCTCTTCAGGAAAGTGAGTTAGAAGGGCCAGGCCCTCTGAGCCCCTTTAGGACCTCCCCACCATGTCCCAGGGCAGCCCCTGGCTGCATGCTGGTCTGCCGGGGAAGTGGCCCAGGGCCGCCCCTGCAGACAGTGCTGACTGCAGCTGCCTGACCTTCCTGGGGCCTGCTTATGAACAGCCCCAAAGACAGAATCAACCCTGGAAGAGCCACATGCAGCTGGGATGGACAGCCAGGCTCTGAGAAGGAAGCATTGCCAGAAGGTGGTACACATAAAGTAGGCTTCATGGATCTTCTTGTGAGGTACTAGGTACTAAGTGAAGGGTACTAGATACTAAGTGAAAGGTACTAGGTACTTAGGCCTCAGTGTGTAACTGGTGTTTATTGAATAAATCAACAAGGAGTGAGGAACACAGCCTTTGGTGGGGAAAAGGCAAGAGCATGGCAGTGGGAAGTGGTCTGGCAACTGCACTTTGCCAAGGACATTATTTTAGGGAAAGTCTTACTGGGGTGGCTCGGCAGTGGCTCATTCGTTTGATGTTGTACCAGCATTTGGAACCATTCTAAGTCCTGGGGATATGACAGTAAATAAACACATAAAAATTTGTGCTCTCATGGAGCTTACATTCTGCAATAAATATTGATTAAAATAGCATGTCAGATTCTGATGTTGTTATAGGGAAAAATGAAGCAGGTAGAGCATATACAGCAAGATGGGAGGTGGAGAGGTAGCTGTGATGTTAAGTACTTGGGGCAGGGGACCTCACTAAGAAAGTGGCATAAGCACAGACTTGGTGGTGAAGATCTCGAAAGAGCATTACAGGCTACAAGAACAGTAAGTGCAAAGGCCCTGATGCAGGATTGTATTTGACATTACCAAGAAGGAACAGGGGCTGCTGTGTGGCTGGAGTGAGAGGGGTTGAAGAGTAGCATGAGCAGAGCCCATGGAGAGCTGGTTTCCTATCACACTTGTCTTTTTTCCACACCACTCTAGCCATGTCACCATAACCCACAGATCTTTACTAAGCAGCTACTATGTGCCAGGCATTGTATTAGGCACTAGGGACACAGATGGCCCTGACATCTATGGTTACTGATGATCTAGAAAGAAAGCCAGAAGTATACTTACATTCCAACTGACCATGAAGGCTGTGAAGGACAAGAACAGAGGCTGTGGGGAAACCTCTTCTTCAACTAGATGGTTAATGGCATCTTCATAGAGAACAATGAAGGGTGAGAGGCAATCAGCAAAGCAGAGTAGAGAAGAATTCCAGGCAGAGGGAATGGCATGAGCAAAGGCCCTGGGGTTGGAGAGATCTTGGTGGTTTGGGAAGAAGAACAGAGGCCAGGGTGTTTGCAGCTCTCCCAAGAACAGTGTTGTCTTTTTTTGTATGGGGGAAGGGGGTGTCCACTGCTAGGAGCTGTCCCTCACTCTAGGAGCACAGCTTGTGGAGGGGCATCCACTGACCCTGTGGATATTGATCTTTCTTCCAAGTGGTCCTTCTCTCTTGTCCTCCTTCTGTGATGCGTGGCTCCCCTCTGCCTTTTGTCTCCCACCCCCAACTTGAGGGGGTGTCTCTGTCTACACAGTTTCTTTGTGCTTTGTTTATACAGTCACACATCACACAATGACATTTTGGCCAAGGCAGATCACATATATAATGGTGGTCCCTAAAGATTATAAGAGAGCTGAAATATTCCCATCACTTAGCGACATTGTAGCTGCCGTGACATTGTACCTCGTACGCTACTCCGACGTTTGTGGTGGCATTGCTGTAAACATGCATATGGTGCTACCAGGCCTGTAAGAGCAGACAGCCCATGCAGTTAGGTACAGTACCTGATATTAATAATGATAATACAGACTCATTGGTTATGTATTCACTGTACCATGATTTTATCATTAATTTGGCGTGAACTCCTAGTACACAGTGTGCCAAGTTCCTGGTGCTATCCTCATACAAAACATGTTTGTCGTGCCCCTCGATGGTATCAAGAGGCCACGTGCAGTGACCGGCCTGTACCATCTAGGTCTGTGGAAGTCCGCCAGCTGATGTCTGCGCAGTGCCATCACCTAGTGACACATTTCTCAGAGCCCATCTCCATGGTGGACAGGCTCATGACTGTGCTTGGTCATGCTTCCTGCAGCCCCGGAGGCCAGGGGAGCAGTCTCAGGTGCAGAAGCACCTCAGGGTCCCTTTCTTGCCTGGGCATGGCTAGTTTCATGGGCTCTCTGTCAACCCCTTTCATCCCCTGTCATTAGGCTGGGTGCTGAGTACTGGAGGCTGAGGGACAGCTGCACAAGTGGGGCTCCTGCCCACGGGGACCTCTGGAGTTTGTGCTTTATTCACGTATCTTCGACTTTTTGAAGAAGTTCTCACATCCTCCCCGCCAGAGTCTGTGAGTCCTGAATACCTGTCCCTTTAGGAAGAGGGACCAACCGGTTGGCAGGAAAACTAGATCCTAATTTGTGGCACCTGGAGGTCTAAACAGGACATTCTGTTGTAGAACTTGCTAGTACATCTCACGCCTTCTGATTTATTCCTTAAATTATGACAATGGTAACTTTTAAATTTGATTTTATGTTTAGTGGAAAATGAAATGTGTCCTGGCTCTTTGGAAACTGAACTTTTCTTCTTCAATCATTTGGTTTTAAATGGTTAAGTAAATTTCATTAAATAACTATAAACATTCCAAATCCTCCTGCATACATATCATATTTCACATCATTGTAACTTAGATGCAAAATATTAAAATGTAAATGACTCAATAGAAAAATTATGGAAACAAATGCATGACTTTTATTACACTTTCAGAAAAGTTGCTTAAATATTTCCCCTTCCTTAGCAGAATCTATGATGAATTAAAGGAAAAAAGTATTTAAGGACACTATAAAAATAATCCTTAAGGATAAAAGAACAGACTTTGGTAAGCTATTTTCCCCCTGATTTTATCTTTTTTAATTCTGTAAATATATTTGGTTATGTTGGTTATTGTCCACTTATTAATTTGACTATTACAAAGTAAGCTATATTAAACCAAACGTAATCACTTTAACTTTAAGCATAAGTTGGAGTAGTAATTTTACCCAAGTGCTTAATATAGATCTAAATTTACATGTCATGTATTAGGAAATTTGAACCAACAGTTCTTATTTTTCCTCTTTAGAAATATTTCAGTCTGTAGTAAAAATTGTCTGGAAAACATTTGGTATTTTATTTTAGTCTCTATCACAAATTTCCATGTGATTGTTCTATAATAATCTTGAAAAGTGACACAAGGTTCCTTTCCCATAATAAACAGCAACTAATGTAATAATAACAAGTGATAATGCTAATGAAAAAATTATATTTTCCCCCAACTTAGAGAAGAGTGCCAACAATAGGTAGGATAAAATAAAATCAATATTTTGACAGTGCTCTATTATGTCTGGCTCATTAATTTGGAGACGACTTCTCTGTTCAATCCTAAATCACCAAGTGTCAACAAATAGTAGTTTTAACGTCTACTCTCATTCCAATGCATTTAATGCCTTGCAAGTTATTTTTGGAAGAAAATGATTTTTTGATTCTGCAGATGTATAGAGATTGCATTGTGTAGGTTTTTGTCTTGGGGAACAATGAAAAACTTTTGCCATTGAAATTTGTATTCAAGAGATTGTTCATTTCCAATTCCGGTTCAGCACAATACTACATAGTTTTTCATATATCGATACAGCTACACATATGAACATATATGCACACATGTGTGTATACGCTCATGTATACACGTGTGTGCGCACACACTCTTAAAAGACACATTGACTCATTTTCACCAATTTTACCCAAAGTTTCACTTAGCTACCTCTTCTTTTCAAGGAATCTAGAGTTTTGATTTCCAAGTACAGATTGTCAGTTGATTAAGGTCAATGCCAGCACTTATTCAGGCTCCTATTGACTGGGGCCATGTGATATAAGTGATTGATCCACCTTAGACACAGAATTGCTAATTTTTCATTGCATGCTCCTTTCTACCTAGCCCCTTCTCCATCAGCCCGAGTTCTTCGTACAGTATCGCAGGGCAGGCCACCTCCCCAGGTGCTGGGCTGTTGCGTTAATGCAGAATTACATCTCTCACTTGTGCAAAAAAGTATTTGTATCACCGCCGCCTGTCCTTTGTTTTCCAGAGATCACAAAAGCCTGGGATTTAGAATAGCAGATAATAACATACAGTGCATATTATTGATGCTGCTTTAATTGTCTTATTGACAACTCACTTGAACTTGGAGAAGCATGCTAATATTTATCATCCTGTGAACTCGTGTGCATTTTCTTGACTGAAGCCTTCACGACAGAAGAATCTCAGAACTCAGATGTCTGCCCACCCCTGCCTTGCCTTTCCTCAGTTTGGACAAGGGGTTTGGAGACTGGTTCGTGGCAGGGGGGAACCTGGGTCAGCTCTCTCTGCTCATGGCCCCTTTAGCTTTTAGCATCCTCTGGATGCTCCTCCCTCTCGGGGTGATCTGGCTAATTAACTCGTTGACCAGCACCTGGCCAGGAAAGGAGGCAGCAAGATGACCCACCCGAGCAGTTGCAAAGAGGGCAGTGCCAGCCGGCCTTGGGGTCGCCCAGAGGTTTTTTTGTGTTTTTAAAGAGGCAGCTGTTTCTTTCCTTTTGGGAGATGCCAATGGAGGATATTAGAAAGATCTAGAACAGGCAGAAGCAGGAATTGAGGCCACTGTACAGGCCAAGAGACAAAACCCACCTGAAGAGGGTTTGAGAAGCTCAAGTTGGTGATGGAGCCATCGCGGTCTACCCTGTGCCGCCCTGGCTGAGACATGTCCCACCCTGTTCCCCCATGTCCATGAGGCTCCAGTCTGCTGGTCTCCCTCAGTTCCTTGGACATGAGGACACAATCACACTTGGGGGTCTTGGCACAGCCATTTCCTCTGACTGCAGCCTTCCGATCCTCACCTTTCACCTGGCCACTCCTGGCTACCCTTTCCATCAACCCTATGCCAGTCACTTGCTAGGTCATTGTCCTGTCCTGTTGTCTTGCAGTGCTGATCCTTCTTGATCTTATTGATTGTTTGCATGTTTACCCATCTCCCCTCCTCCACGTGGACCAGACCCCCCAAGCCAGGGCCCTTGACAGTCTCTTTGATGACATCCAGCACCCAGAACGACGACTTATAACTGGCAGCAGCCAGTTGACAAATACTTCTCGAAAGAACGCTATTTTCCTAAGGACAATATGGACGTGGGAGTTTGCCTGTGGCCCTTTGAGAACAGTTTTGTGTCATCAAGCACAGTATCTCATGATGTGACCTTTGCTCCACTGTTGGAGGAGGGACACTGCAGCCGTGGCTTGCTCCCAACCGTCAAGAGGCCGCCATGATAAAATTCTGTGTCAAAAATATGTGTTGCTCATCGCTAAGCTTCTCTCCCCTGGTGGGGACACTGGCTCGTCAGGGGTATTTCTTCTGGTTTGGGTTTCAGCCCCAGAGGCCTTTTCTCCTAAACTGTTCCCCCACCTGTACCGTGTCGTCCTAGGTGGGCCATGTGGTTCCCGTCATGGGCCTTGACATCAGTACTTTGGGCACGGAGGCTGGAGTTGGGTTCTTTGCGGCTGCTGAGAGCCAGCTGTGTGGGGCCCTGATTAGCAGAGACAGCGTTGTTAGTTGCTCAGCGTCCTCGTCTTTGGCAGCACTTGATGGGGGTCCCTGGGCAGAGGTGTCGTGGAGACCGCAGAAGATGTCGTCTTGGCTCCCTGATTGGTGAGCCGCTCATCTGACTGATGAGTGAGGTGGAGCCACCCCACTGGCTTCAACAAGACACTCGAATCACAGAGGATGATTGCAGAAGGGGGGAAAGGACTTTAAACCTATGTCACATCCTGTTGCCCAAGTGATTCCCATCTCAGGAGTTTCGCGGTGCATCTTGAAGAACCTATTTTCTGAGAGGGTTGGAGGTACGCACCTTCCTCCTCCCCACGGGTTGACAACAAGGCAGGATTCCTGCAGAAAAATCAAAGATGGGAGTGAATCTGGAAATGAACAGCCTACGGGTCTCCGTTTCCACCTGTCTGTTCCATGGGGTTCTTCCGTGGAAGAACCGTGGAGATAGTTCTCCCCTCTGTCCGTATTATTTATTTAGTCTGTGAGTTAAATGGAAACCACTTTTTCCTGCGTAGGTATCCTCTCCTCAACTTGATTGCAAGCTCCCTGAGGACAGATTTCCTTTTTACCCCCCTCTTAGTGTACCTGGGCCTTGCCAGCCACCAGATCTCCCACTGCCACCACAGGACATCTGACTCCTGGGGGGTGGTTTGGGGTGAGAGAGGAAAGCAATTAAGTCTTAATAAATGAGCAAAGAGAATTAGGGTCTTCCAAAAAGAATTAGAATAATTTCCCATAGAATCGCTCGTGGTTTATAGACGTCTTAGGCTAAAAACTATTTGCTATCTACTTGGTTGCCAAGCCTAACTTTTTCCCTTTTAAGTCAATGAGTTAAAAAGTGGAGTAATTGGCATAATTTTTTTTTCTTAAAATAAAGACCCTAAGACTCTTCTAGGGAGATCCAAAGTCATTATTACTCAAACCCAGGGCTTTTGGGGAATGAAATTCCTCACAAATGGGTTCCCTAATCAGATAAAGTAGGAAATCCTTTGGTGGTGTATTTCTTGGTAATGATCCATTTGCTTCTAGTTAAGGAGGGGAATCCCACCTGCTGTCACAAGGCTGGTGGAATCTAGCTCTTTCCATTGGGATCTTGGCCGTTGTCTTTCTTATGTCCACCTCCTGACCTTTCTTCTCCAGTGTCTCTGGGTCTCCAGCTTCCCATTCTGCTGCTGTGTTTCAGCTGGTTGGTTATGTGAACAAAAACAAGATGTGTTGGGGGGCGGATTGTGACTCAGCGGTAGAGCGCTCGCCTAGCCCACGCGGGGCCCTGGGTTCGATCCTCAGCATCACATAGAAATAAATAAATAAAACAAAGGTTAAAAAAAAAATAAGATGTGGGTTCAAGAGATCCTCTGTGTGCCGGTTCAGGCCAGTGTATGATTTACAGTCAGAAGTCTCAGGTGCTGGCTGTTCTTTGCCTGGCTCGTCTCTTGGGCAATTTGTTACTCCAGTTGGGCCTCCGTTTCCCCATCTGAGAAATGAGGATGTTGTTGCTAGACCAACGTTGCTCTCCAACTTTGGCAGGCAAAAAGAATAATTGGGGATGATTGTTAAACCTTTCTATTCCTGAATCTCATATTGCAATGATAAGACCCGGGTGCTTTAACCAACAATAAAATCAACAAACCTACAAAGCTTGGATGGCTCATTAAGTCTTCAGATTTCTACCGTATGAAGTTGGGGAGGTGTTCTTGAACGTCTGATGTCCCGAGCATGTATAGCTAGAAAGAGACTTGGAACCTTGCGTCTTATACACCGATCATTGCACACGTGTTAGAAATACTCTTCATAAATCCCTAATGGACCAAGTGGGACAAGATGTTATTAATACTGCTCCAGGTGCGTTTGGCTTTTGACCTTAGCCAGCAGTGGTTCTGAGGAGCCATTATTTCTGATGCCTATTAGATCTCATCCTTTAACAAGGAGAGAAAACCCTTGAGTAAACGGATGTCTGGTTTTTCCTTTTGTCTTTTTAACACCCTTCCCCCCACGCCACCCCAGAAGTTTGGCGACATTAAGCAGGAAGGACAAATCATCGCCATGTACAGATTTTGTTTCAAATAAAAGAACTCAATTTGCTGCCAAATGGGGGTTTAACCTCTCCCAGATCTTTGGTTGTGCATAATTAATGTATCGTTCAGCATTTGACTTTTGTGCTTTTCATACAGATTTAATCTTAAAGGATGCTTCTGAGTTCTGTGCTCACAAAAGCAGACTCCGCTTATTCCATGGGTTTTCTTTGCCTTTGGGTTTGGGGGGTGTCCTTGTCAGAATGTTCCCGAAGAAGACAATCTGGGTGGGTAAAATAGCCTCCTCTCTTCAGTTACTCAGCGAGCATTAATTCAGGGCCAAGCGCGGTGCTTCCCAGCAGTTGGAAGCGAATAGGTGCAGTACCGCTACTGATAATAATACTAGAAACCAGGAGGAGGGTGACAGTGACCAAGATGACAGGACACCGTAGCGTGATTTATGGGTAACTTTACGTCTCTCTTCTCGCTGCATCCTCAGCAGTCCTGGGAGGTGGAGTCGGTCTGATTTTCCAGATGTGAACCCTGGGGGCTCAGATCTCCCGAGTGACTCACCAAACCACACACACACCTGAGTTCAGGTGAAAGTCGCCCATCCCTGCCCCACAGAACTTCTATTTCTCACCATGCAGGGTTGCTCTGACCATCTGTTTCGTGGCTGTGGCTACTAAGATGGGGTTAAAGGAATACAGAGGGAGCCCTCTCCTTTCTGGGGCAGGGAGGTGAAGGGCCGGGGGGGTGCACAGTTCAAGAAGCCAGCAGGCTCCAGTTTCTTTTTCTGGGGAAGCATCCAACAGAGCCTTAGCTGCAAATCTCCTTCCTATTTACGCCCCCTGTTGGGAATGTTTTGGGGACATCCTTTATGTGATTTCTTCTCTGGGCAAAGTCAGTGCTCCTTGAATCTGCCCCTTTGCCAAGGAGACGGGATGTAAGAACATGTTTTCTATTGATTTTTAAAAGCAATTCAGGACCCAACTGGTAATAATAGGTGTGACCTGTGCCGTTTGCCAGGCAGGCACAAGCAGCTCGGAGCCTTGTTGTGCGACTCTGATGTTTGGGATGTGCATTCTTTGAAGATTACTTCTAAAGCAAGGCGTCCAAATCCTTAATTCACGATTCTGTCTATTCCTGTGGTGTTTACATTCCACCATGGCAGAAGATCACTGTAAAAGAGAAAGATGAAAATGCACTTTTAAAAAGGGCTTTCTTGCGTAGGCCTCCTTCAAAAACCCTAACCCTTTCCCCTCTTGTTGATGCTGAGGTCTGTGTTTCATCTACAGGAGCATCTACATTAGTGGGTGATTTAAAGGTTTGTCACACCGTCGTGACACATTCAGCCTGAGCTCTTGTGGTGCTGAGCCATGCGGAGCAAGCGCTGGTGTGATTTCGGGTGTCTGGGCATGTCTCTCGGGCATTGTGGATCGGTGGAAGTGCTTTTGTGAATTTTGTTGGGGTGCGATTCAGCTCTTTGCTGGAAGTCGCGTCTGAAAGGGTCTTGGGGGAAGTGGCTGGTGGGGCTGATTGAATTGGCCAGTGGGCAGAGCAGAAGTTGCTAGGGCTGGGTGCTGAGGGAGGAAAGAGTCTCCTGCTGAAGAAAAGTCACTGAGCTTTGGAGCCTGAGAGTAATGCGTAGACACAGGACCAGTTAGGGCCTCTCCTTTCCCTAAATGCCAAAATTGCAATGGTCGCTGACGCCTTTTTATGACATAAAAGGCATTCAAATATATAATTAAGGTTAAGGTCCAAGTTAGTTCTGATTTTTTTCCCAAGATGATTTTTTTAAAATATTTTTTTTAGTTATTGATAGATCTTTATTTATTTTTATGTGGTGCTGAGAATCAAACCCAGTTACCTCACACATGCCAGGCAAGCGTGCTACTGCTGAGCCACAACCCCAGCCCCCAAAGATGATTGTTTTAATGTCTTTTCTTGCGGTGGGCAGGGGAGGGGGAGGATAGCAAGTGTCAAATATTTTTTAAAAAATAATTAATTAATTTATTTTTTTTACCATTGTTAAAGTTATGATCTCTGACTTTTGGGGGACTCTTTGAGAGTATGTGGCTGCCTTCATTTTACCCAGGGCTAAGGTTTAAGGTCTCTCAGATCTTGAGACCCCCCTGATCTGGATTATGATGAACATGTAGGGCCTGTCTGTCTTCCATTACCCCCAAAGTCCCCCCGTCTTCAGTGGGGACATAGGCCTTGTGATCACAGAGCACCGTACAGGTGACCCTGGGTGTCAGGGATACAGATGAGCATAGTTCTACATGGTACCCACTGTCTACATTCTGGGGGCCAACCAGATGCTGTCTGTGTCACCCTTCATTCATGTGGACAATTATGACATGATGGGCCGAAGAAGCGCTCTGAGGTCCCACGTGGTTCGTTTAGGTCTTAGACAGAGGATCTGGCCTTTGCATGTGTCGATGCCCTTACTCTTTCCATAATATGTTGAGAAGTGGACAGTGGGAACATGCAGGTCTCTGACTGATGGTCACCCTGGCCCTTTAAAGCCAGACTCCTTAATATTGAGCTCACTCTTCAAGAGGTAGTATTTTCTTGAAATTAAAATACATATATTAAATTCTTCCACTTTAAAAAATACTTTCTATTATCTCCTTTAAGGAATGCTCCCTGAATTTTTTTTTTTAATAGTTTGGCTGGCTTTGGCATGGACCAGTCTCCCCCCGGGTCTTTAGTGTCTCGGGGGGGATGCTGGAGAAAGGCTTCAGAGAGTGGAAGGGGCAGGCGTGTGGGCCTTGGGTGAGGATGTGACGCTTTTGCCCCAGAGCAGCATCCTTCAGGTTCGTGAAATCAACTTTGGGACTTTCATGTTCTCTTCCCACCTGTGTGGGACAACCCGAGGGACAGGGGTGTCACTTATCTTGGAGTGAGTAGACATAATCATAAGTAACCCATGAAGCCTGTGACATCCATGACTGGAACCACTAACAACCAAGCATAAAGAGATCCCTTGTCTCCCCCCCTCCACCCCCAAAAAAATGGGAATGTTGGCCTCACAATGGTACAGCCATGGTGTGGAGGTGGGACAGAGGCCAAGATGGGTATTTTCTCGGTTAGACCCCAGGTGAATCAGTACAGGTATTTCTTCATCCTTTATTATACCTACATAAGGGTAGTAGAAAAGAAGGATTCCCAACTGTGGGAATTTTTAGGGCATATCTGACTATTTAAAAAAGTTGCTTTGGAAGCTCAAGGCTAGCCTGGGCAACCTAGTGAGACCCTGTCTCAAAATAAAAAGGGCTGGGGATGTAGTTCAGTGGCAAAGCACCCCTAAGTACGAAAAGAAAAAAAAAAGTTGCTGTAATTCTCAAAAAAGTAATTTAATTTGTACTTTATTATTTTTTACTTCATGGTAGTTTAAAGAAAGTAGAGAGTGATGTGAAATGATGATGGTGGAGATGATGGTGATGATGAGGAGGAGCAATGTCGAGTTGAGAAGATTTAGAATCAGTTTCTGAAGTGTGCACCCACAGGGCTTATTCCAGTTGGGACTGGGCCCTCCAGGCAAATCTGCACCCTTGGGAGCCCTTCATCAGTCTTATAACCGCAGGGAGACCCTACTAGTCAAACGTGGAGAAGGCTCCTGGCTGGTGTTTCCAGAGGGCAGTGGAATGATAAATACTGTTAATATTCAGAAGGAAGAATTGATTTTAAAAATGTTCCTTTGATTCACTAATCTCTGACATTGAGACATTTTTTGAAGTCTGTTGCTATAATTAGAATTCTATAAGCCATTTTATGTCTCTATCAAAATTTTAAGAGACATAGAAAATTTAAGTGTTTTTTTTTTTTTTTTTGGCTTGCCATTCATCATATCAACACGAGTCATTTTATAGTTTGGGCTTCAGAGTGGGAGCAGTATTTTGGGACCAGGCACTCGCTCTTGTCATCAGGGCTGGGTCGACAGCATAGAGAGCCTGGATTTTGAGAATTGCTCGTGAATTGTTTCTGCCTGGTTTTGATTTGTTCTGCCCAGCCAAAATGTGGGGGGTTGAGTGACCAAGGTGAATGTGTCTGTCATTCAGAATCTGTCACTGCTTCCCACCCATTGGCTGTGCCTCTGTGTGTCCTGCTGAGGGGGGTGGAAGGAAGGAGCCGTGAAGCTTGGTTACTGGGGGACGCATGGGGTGGCGCCGACAGCTTCAGCTGGGCTCAGGTGAGTCATGGCTGAGCTTCAAGATGGGCAATTGGTGGCATGTGGCCCATAAGCCATGTGTGAGAGCCCTTCCTTAGTCATAGGGAAAGAGAGCAAGCATCGCAAATAAAGCCTTCGTCAGGTTAGTGAGTCAGAAAAGACGCTAATCCCAAACCCCATGCTTAATTTCTACTTTTTTTTCCCCTTCCTAAAGCAGAAGCTGTTCTTGTTCTTTAAAAAAAAAATCAGTTTGCAAAAAAAAGACTGATTTAACCACAATTGAAAAGGGGGGGGTGGGCTGTGTCACCATTGCACTATGACGATTAGCATGAAGATGAGTTGCACTTTAGCCGGGCTGAAACTTGTTCCTAACAGAATGTTAAATACTTAGTGAAAAGAAAGATTATGTCTATCTAGTTACACCATTCCTTGATATATGCTCCATGTCAGAGTGCCATTGTCTCCTGGGTAAAGACGGAGAGTTCAAATACCCACTATCTCTCCCCTGGTGCTCCAAATGCTCTGCTTTGAAGTTTTTATAATCCATCTGTCATCTTCTAGCAAGGAGGGCACATGTTCTGTACCACTCAATTACAGAATTCTCCTTTTTGCCAGCTCCAGTGAGACAGGAAAGAATGTTATGGGTGGTTGAGAGAAACTGTCAGATATACTAAATTCCTAGGATTCATATGGATGGTGTTATTCCAGGATAGGAACACAGCCCGCCTTATTGTTCAAGTGCATTAGGGATACATTTGGCATTGAGGTAGAGAGCCTTTGATTTTTTTGCCCCCCCTGTTCTTTAATTTGATTGTTCGTGTTTAAAAAAAAATCATTAAAACCTCCACTGGAATGTGGACCCTCAAATGCGGATTGAAAAGATGACATTTGTTTTAGCTAACAAGGAGCCAGTAGCCCAACTGTGCCGAGATTGGGAAGTATCGGAATGCTTTTGTTTCTGTGGTTTCACTTTTAGTGAAATAGGATTTTTTTACTTGGGCTTGATAAAAGATGGTGACTAGATACAGCCCCATCTCCATAGAAATAATTTTCCTCATCATGTGAATGGATAGCCTGAGCATTAAATGTTCTGCCATCTGGTGAGATCTGAGAAAGTTAGCACTGGACGGGGAAGTCTTTAAAATGGGTTATTTTATTTAAAGACAATCTACCTTGGAGTGGTTAGTGTTGCTAGATATCCTGTTAACTTCTCACTCATTGAGTCACGGGTGGTTAAATTCGTTGTCTTATGTGAAATGAGTTTGATGATCTCGGCTTAGCCTCTAGTGGGTATTAATTCACATTATGAAATATCCCAGAATAATTTAGCACCGTGTGGCATAATTTGCATTTTTTCTCAAGATAGGGGCAATGATAGTGTCTCTGGATATATTCTTTTTTTTTTCTTTTTAACTTTCTTTTATTCAAAGAGGACGATTCTGGTTTGTGGCTTTCAGGGTGATGGTTTGTGGGGTTATAGTTATAATTTGTGGGGACCATATGGTTCCAGGGCTCGCAGCGGTGAGAATAAGACATTTCAGTTTGGGTGCTGAAACCTAACAAGAAATATGTGCAGGGACATGATTATAGCTGAGACAGACTAGGATTTCATGACCCTGCCTAGAGTTGACGTAACCTCTGTGCATGTCATTTTACACAGAAGCACATAGGTGACCCCAAAGAACATGCATCAGGATGGATGCACTCATTTTGGGGGACTCCATGTGCCCCGCAATTTGTAAAAGGAATGTTTTCCCTTTACGAAACAGGAAGGGTTTCCAGAAACGCAAGATACTATTACAGTAATTAATTTAGTGAAACTTCTTAAATCTGATCTTCTGTTCAAACTAATAATGGGAGGATGGGGTAGCTCGATGTCGTTAATTGAAATCTGGAGACAATAAAAAAATGTCTTTCTGCAACTTCAATACAGCAGTCTGGAACTGTCGGGTCAGGCTGTGAACCAATTTTCTTCTCATTACTTTTGATTTTGGAGTCAATACAAATTTCATCAGTGATTGTAGGGTGCAGATCTTCGTCTGCATGGACCCTGTCATGGGAGAATATGTGTGCGTGGTTAAGGATTTACGGAAAGGCAGAGCTTGTGAGTCAGGAGAGAGAGTGGAAGGAAATGCTGAAGCCCACAGACTCCTTTGCGACTGCTCCGATGCTCAGGGGTGATTAGTATCAAGAGGAGGCACTTGGGTCCTGGAGAAGGCTGGACCCCAGGAGGTTCAGCATCTGTGGGCCAGCCGGGGGCAGCTGGTGGCAGCCTCTGCTCTCCTCATTTCCTTCTTGGGCAGTTTCTTTGCCTCCCCTTCCGGACCTAAGTTTCTCTCTCTCTCTCCTTTTTCCTCTCTCTCTCCTACATCTCTTCAAGGTGCAGACACAGAGTATTACTACAGCACGCAAAATGTTAAGACCCCCACAAAAACTTCATTGTAGAAAAAAGGAAAAAAAAAAAGAGGAGGTTCAACTTTGTAGGAGTTAGTGACATTTGAAAGCATCCCGGGCAAAGAAGTCTTTTGTGTGGAAATGCAGATCCAGTATGTCTAACGTGATTCCTCATTTTTCCTGCATCCAATTTGCATCTTTGCAAGTCATAGGATCAGCCCATCTATCATTAGGTATTGGCCTAATTGGACATTTTTTACGAGCCCAGTTTGCTATTTATGTTAAAAGCAATTCGCAGAAATGCCCTTTCTTCATGACTTGGTATTGGCAATAGCGACGTATGTTTAATCACATTTTCCATGAGTAATTATCTAATTCACATGATTACCAATATAAAACAGGCAAATAGAATGGGGGCTTAGCTCCGTCCTGCTTGGTCTGTGACACAGGCGCACAGAGGGACCTGGGGGCGGGCGAGTGTTTGCGAGTTCTGTTTTTCCTCTACGATATCGTGGAGATTTTTATTAGCAACAGGGACTCTCTGAAGCTGGGTATGTGGAAGGGAGAGGCTATTTGGGAGTCTGTTATAATGCAGTGTGAGGTTCACTGTGTCTGCTTGGGTTCTCAACGTTTGGGGCTGTCCTTTTTGAAGATTTCCGGGAGACGGAGGTCACATTTTTTATTCATGTTGAAAAATATTCATTTATCAGTATTGGTGCAACTGTAAACAAGTGATAAAGTGACAACATTTACAACAGTAAAACTGACAGCATTTACTTTAATTTTCTGTCATTTTGGTAATTATATCAATCAAGACCCAAAACTAAAATGATATTTTAGCATGCAGTAAGAAATGAGGAATTCAGATCTTAAAAGACCATTACAATTAGCTTTGAAATGTTCGCCATTTTACCATAATTGTTTCATATAGCTTATATGTCTTCATTTACAGCCGAATATTCTGTTGATCTTTTATAAACAAAGTAGCACCCATCTGCTCCTTGAGACACTCCTGGCGCCTATTCATTGCAAAAATAATACATGTCCTAATGACTTCCACATATTTTGAAATCTCCCTTTTGAAATTGGTCTTGGCAGATTATTTGCAGGTACTTGAGTTGCATCTGTTTGCAATTTTGCAAATGCGGAAGACTTTAATGTTGAGCACTGCAAGAGGGCTATTTTAATCCTCAGATAACATTGGCTGTCATCAAAAGCCACATTTATCTTTTCGAAGGTGGGGCAAATGTTTAATGTTAAAAGACAGTAAAAGGTCAAGGCCAAGTCTGAGGTCTGAATATTTTCCTTTCATACGCCATGCCTTTTGCGGGGCTCTTCCTTGCGTTTCTTTTTTTATTTAAGTTTTAGCTTAATACCCATTGCCAAGAGGATGTTTTGCTGATAAAAATGAAAGATCAGGAAGAGAGTAAATCTGAAATAATTGTGAACTCCAGGCTTTTGGGCTCATTACCACCATGTGGCTAACAGCTGACCAGCTTTAGGTCGACTCTGTTTACAGGGAAAGAACTAAACAGCATGGTGCTGGAGAATACCCGGGGCCTTGAAGGCAGTTGCTGGCCTGCCTCCCAGGAAGGGGCTGAGTCCCTTTGGAAGGGACGGTGGTCACTGCAAGGACAATGTATGTTTGGCCAGTTGAGAGCAGACCTATCTGTGGATGTAGGAGGTTTTTGTCCAAAGGGTCTGGGTGTGAGGGTCTTGTTTCTTCTTTGTGCAAACTCGGGAGACCAGAACACTGAAGTAAAGCAAAGGTCCTGTCCAGTGTGCTCTTGTCAATGGTGTTGCTGGATCCTCTCAGTGTTTCTGCCAACTCCTAGCCTCCATCCCCCTGTCTTCTCTTTGGTCCTCACGTGTTACATATGTGCCATCTGGAGCATAACCTGAGGAGTTTGCTCTCTCTCCAGCTGCCATGTTAGCCATGGACCTTTTATCAGAGAATCTGGAATGAGGCCTTTTTTTGATGGTTAAATGGAAGTAGTTGGTCATTGGCGGTTGCACAATGGTGTCACCTACACAACCTTAAAAGCCAACTCACTTCCAAACCACTTCCAATTAACTTTGGGGACAGAAAGGACTTAGAAACTGGCTCCATCCTACACTTAAGTGGGAGAGGAGCAAACTTCACACCTAACCAGGCACAGCCCAGCAGCTGGGGGTTTATTGTGCGAGGTGTGAGACCTGCCCTGCTCCTCAGGTGTTTCCCGAGGTCTTCCTGGTGAAAAGAGTTTAATATGAAGTTGTATAAATGTATAATTGTTTCATGTTTAATATGGAGTTGCAAATGCCTTTGGGATAAAAAGAGAAAGTCCATTAGATGTGTTATCAAAAAAATTCTTTATCTTGTCAGTGAACACCATGGTCATCTCTGTTGATTGGCACCATTTGATAGATGAATGGTTTGCAGGTGTATATTTCTGCTTTACTGGCTCTTTAGTACAGGAGTCATATATCATAATTCTGAATTTTTTACTTTTCATTATTGTACTTGCACAAGTGTGGCATTAAAGATATCATAGATTTCTGAGGATAAATCTAAGAGAAACTGGTAGCAACTCAACCTCTCCTGTTTTATTTTATTTTATTTGCAGGCAGGGAGAAGGGGAGGGTGGTGATTTGCACAAGAACAGGAACTGGCATCCAACGTCTTTGCTTTTTCTGCGTCATTTATATTCTGATGCTTTCATATATGGGTGATTACACTTTAAAGAGAAAAGACCTCACACTCTTCGGATGATCAAAAATTTCACATTACCACCGTGATACATTGGGGAGCAGGGATGCAGTTCTTCCCTTACAGAAAAAAATCTGGCGGCAGGGTCCTGAGATTAACGAGGGCAGTGATTTTCGAAGTGTGGTCCTGGACCAAGGGCATGGACCTCACCTGGGAAATGTTAGAAATGCAAATTCTCAGCAGCCCCCTCCTGTCAGAAAAGGAGGGCAGGGGGCAGGGGGTCCATGTTTGAACAAGCCCTCCAGGGGATTCTGATGCACACTGAAGTCTGAGAACCACTGCCTTGGGGTATATAACGGGGGGGGGGG
>NW_026000205.1:15730540-15753298 GCF_001458135.2 Marmota marmota marmota | reverse complement strand
GAGAGAGAGAGAGAGAGAGAGAGAGAGAGAGAGAGAGAGAGAGAGAGAGAAATGGAGACCCTTGTGCTCCAGATCTCAGACTGCCTGGCCTGTCCCATATACCCAGTCTGAGCTGCACGCATTGAGGTCTCTTCAAATGTTGCTTGCACTTCGTGAGACAATTTTAGATGATACAGGTATTTTAAGTTTTAACAGTTCAGTATTTTAAGACCTATTAGAGAAATATAATGAGCATATTATAGCTGTGATTTTGCTGATGATATTGCTTAAGGTGAGGCTAAGTTAAAAAAGAGAGAGACTTGATTCAGAGTTAATTTAAAGAAGACTATTAAGCAAAGAACAGTCCAAGAGGTACAAAGCTATGGTGGCAATGGCGAAGGAGGTTGTGGATGGCAGAGGTGTGGGGATGGCTGCTGGGAGGGAAGGTAATGAGCATTCCCTGAGCCTCCCTGACCAACTCCCAGGAAGGGCTCCTGCTGCTGGCAGATGTGTGGCAGGCACATCCTGGGTGAATGTTTTATTGATAGGAGTCCCACCCACTCTTCCAGCCTCACGCTGCTTGTGGGTGCACTTCTGTGTCTTGTTGGTAGTGCAATTACTGGCACCATGGGAGGTCTGCAGGTTCAAAGCCAGCAATGAGAAATAGAGCTTAGCCCTTACTGAAATGTGGGTTTGGTTTAGGTGGTGGCGGTGGTGTTTCATAAGAAAAACAAACTCCACCAACCCATAAAAGACAAATAAGACCCCTTACTCTGGTGTTCCTCCTCGGGCAGACAGATCCCAGGGGAAAGCACCTCCGCCTGCCTGAATGGTCTCCTCCTGTCTTCTCTTCCTTCCTTTCCAAAGTGCGGTCCTGGACATGGGTCCTCCAGGTACAGGTGGGAAGGGAGACACTGAACTGAGTTTCCCTGAGGGATCAAAATGACAGAAACCCTTGTGCTGAGTAACTAGGCTGACTGATATACAGCCAAAGCACAGGGCTCGTGCTGACTAAGAAGCCACCAAGGACCTTCCCGGATGCCCAGCTATAGGCTGTGTTTGGCCGTTTGTGTTTCAAAGCTGTGGGTTGAGGGACTGGGAGAAGGAGGAGCAAAACACTCCTATGCTTCTGAGCTCAGCTTCTTTGCTGCTGCCCCTGAGGAAAGGGGGCTGCACAGAGGCTACAGATTTGGAGAAGTAACTTGACCAGGAACTGCATGTGTCTTGCTGGGATCCATGGGCTGCTGCAGGGTTCTCGGAGGTCTTGATTGCTGGGTGCTCAGAGGGATCTGGGTAGTTGGTAAAGAACGCTGAGCATAGTGTCATTTCCCTGTAGAGGTGGGAATATGGTGGAACTCACCTCCTGGAGAGGGGACTGCCTCGATTCTGCCACTCTCACCCAGCCTCCTCCTCTGTGTCCAGATGGCTGGCTACTGTTAGTTGGTTCAATCTTTGGAGCTTTCTGAGGATGACTCCAAAGAGCTTGAGATGTGGTTTTTGCCCTCATGAAACAGACCACCCAAATGTAGACACAGGACCAACCTCCATGGGAGGGACCTATCACAGGTAAGTGTGCTGGGGGGCCAACCCATCAGTATGGGTGTTCAGAGATGGGTAAGTGTGGAGAAGACCTCCTGCCATTTGGCAGAGATCCCTGCGACAGAGGGAATCCTGGGGTCCTAGAGAGGCAGAGTGGGCAGTAGAGGAAATGGACCCAGAGGAGGTGACTGGGTGGGACCAGTGTGTGCCATTTTCTCTGTGAAAATCTGAGATGACGCAGTGTTTGGCCCATAGTTAATGTCCAATAACTGTTGGTTATTGGATTGAATGGGACCAGAGCCTTGGTTGGTTTGTGGATGCTAGAGTTGACTTTGCACATAATGGTCATGGAAAGTATTTCCTGGGTCCCTGTCCTGTCTTAGAGTCTGGACCCCATGACCCTGTAGCGTCTACACTCGGTGTCATTACTATGGAGTTTGCAACAGAACCTACTGGAGCCAGACACTCCCCTGCTTCTTTAATTAACTCTGTGCTGAAGGAGTTGCCCATGTTGCGGAAGGAGGGGAATTAAAAACAATGGGGTGTGTGTGTTTCCCTGTGAGAGTGAAGACGTACAGGTAAGTGCTACTGCGAAGGAGGGGGTCATTCTCAACTCAGCGACTCTGGCCTTCTGTACATTTAGGTCTTTTCTGGACCACTGCCCCCCTCAGCCCCATGTCAAAAAGTTATTTGTGCTAATCAGATTTTCAACTGCCATTCTGCTGCCAGAAGTCTCCTGAAGCCAAAGTTGTGTGTGTGTTTATTTTTACCTATTTGTGGATTAAAACCAGACCCCATATTTTCCTTTATTGACTGTCTGTAAGTTAAAAAGCTTTCCCCTGAATCCTTCCTGATGCATCTTTCTAGAAAGGAACTCCCAGCCTGGGCTAGGCTGAAATTTAAACACACACACACACACACTTTGGGCATCATTGACAAACTGTGAGAGAAAAATAAGAAAAATAAGAAACATAGGGAAGGAACTTTCAGTTTTCACTTCCAAGTTTGGCAGCCTGGTGAACTTGAAAGGTTAGCTATGAATAAGCATAATCAGATCTTTCTTTTTGTCCATATTTAATTCAAATGAGACAGCTCCATGTTGACTTCTAATACAGAAAGGCCACCCACCATGGTGGCGTTCCCAGCCAATGAAGCCGGCTGGCGAAAGCTTTCTTAAATGGTGCTAATCAGCCCAGGGAGGCCTGCCCTCTATCCCCATCAGTATTCTAAATTCAGATGTGCTGATAACCTGAAATTGAATGTGTCAGGACGCAGACATGTGAAGGAAAGAGGGGACTCCAGGCTAGAGGAGCCCGGTGGCTGGGAGACAATGCCTGGGGGAGGGGGTTCACACCCTCTTCTCATCTCCCAGGACCCCTCCCCCCCAGTTGTGTGTGTGTGTGTGTGTGTGTGTGTGAGAGAGAGAGAGAGAGAGAGAGAGAGAGAGAGAGAGAGTTATTGTTCAGGGCCAGGGACAAAATGGAAGGTTTCAAGTTCTGAAATCTTTATAGAGGGAAGCTTGGATTTTGTATATGTTAAATGAATCAACAGACATTTTGGCTGCTAAGGGGTGAATGGTAATATGCGATTATTTTATTTTTATTTTTTTTAAGCAGTGGATATTTTAGAACCTTTCTCCCACTCTCTCATATAAGAGACAGACAGACACACACACCCACCCCAGTCTGGTGAGCACGTCTCACAGGGAAGTTTAACAAAAGAGTCGCTATTGTCACTGTCCCAGCCGGCAGCAGTGCAGCTGAGGGTCAGTTGCTATTTCTATTTTAAACCTTGATTTTTGCAAAGTTTGTCTTTTGACTGTTCTCATTCTAATCAGGCTTAGTTAGGGGATCTGCTCCAAGCTCCACTCCAGGCTGTGAGGACAGAGGAAGATAAACCGGGGGGATTAAACAAAAAGTTCTGCTTGGTCAATAGTTGTGTGTGTGTGTGTGTGTGTGTGTAGGAGAGAGAGAGACAGACAGAGATAGAAAGAGACAGACACAGGGAAACAGAGGGAGGAAGAGATACAAAGACAGAAACAGAGATTGATATTGATGGATTCATTGGCCACTCTATTTAACAGCATTTCCTTCGTTTAAAAGAAAATGTGCATTATTATAGACTTGCTTGTGTTGTGCTGCTGGATTTGACTTGGCATGTGACTTCTTGTCTGCAACTTCAGGGTGCCACCTTTTCAATCTCACCCCTGTACCTGTGACTATGTGTCCATGGAGATGGGGATGGGAGCACTAGCCCCATAGCTTATTCAGTCCCTCATTCCACCCCAAATGTGACCCAGGTGCTTGGGAGCCATCTTCCCCCAGACTCTGCCACGGCTGGGATCCGATTCCTCTTCATTTTTGCCTGTTGATGTCCTGAACAGCTCGGATGCCATCTTGTCTCAGAAACTTCTTCCTGGTACTCTTCCAGCCTCCTCCTCCTGCAGGTTAGACAACTTTGTCCCTTTGCAGTTCTCCCTTGATAGAGGATCTCTCTGATTTGGAGACATCACCACATGTCTCCTCTCGTACAGTGGGGAGCTCCTTGAGGTGTCCCAGCTGCCTCTGGGTAGCCTCCCCACACCTGGGCAGGTGCCAGGAGGGTACACACAGGAGGAGACTGAGTTGCTTGGAGAGGTGTTTCTCAAGGACTTTGGAGTCCCTCCTTAGAGGTTGCCATATCCAGAGGAAGGGGCAGTGAGAAAAGAGACAGTCTAGGAATGAGCAAAATAGCAAAGGAACACAAGTGGCCATTTTCCATCTTGGTCCCACCTAATGTCACCTTGTCCTCTCCCACTCAGTCCAGGACAGCTGCTCTGCCATTTGAGTGGGCACTCTTGTCTTCAGAGCTCAGCATTTTTTTTCCCCCTAAGAGGCTGCTCTGTCAAAGGGTAAGGAGAAGGTTCCAATTTGCAGAGCCTCATCTCCATCCTCATCACGGTCAGACTGATTGGCACCATGTGGCATGTCATCCAGGAGGACCAAGAATTCTTCCCTGTGGTTTGGACCCAGTAGTGGCTTCCCCAAGGGAACGGTTGGCATGTGTTTAATTATTCATTGGTGTTCTCGTCTGTATCTCCCTGCTCCTTGGTTGTTTTGTCTTTCCCTAAAAAATATTTATTTGAAATTCTGTGATCAAAGACTGAAAAACAAAATAGAGCAGGATATTAAAATGAAAATTTTTTAGGAGGTTGGAATGTCAAGATCATTTTTATTAGAAAAGTTTACAAGATGAAGCCGCGAATTATTTACGTAAACTTCATATATCAAGCATAATACTCCCAACTGTGCTCTGATGAGTGATATTGGCTGGCATAACCTGGATTTAAAATACCTTCTACTTAAGGCAGGAAAAAGTCATTTTAATTAAAATTAACGGATTTTTTTCCCTTGATCACATTTTAACACACACACACACACACACATACTCACACACATCTGTGTTCAGAATTGATAAAGAAAGAACTCTGGTTAAATAATCCACTTTTGTCTGACAACGGAATCCGTTATAGAGGTGCAAATATGCAGAAAGCTATTTGGAAATGCATCCTAGTAGTTGTCAGGTTTTATTATGCAGGAAGGTGTCATGTTTGTTACGAAGCTGAGTGCAGATGGCAGAGTGGAAGAAATGGATCACTAATTTTAACAATGATTAATGAACAGAGATAGAAAATGAATTACATTGGACTATCGGAGGCAAGAAATATTTTTGTGAAAATTTTGAGTCATCTGCTGTGCTGTTCTCTGCAAATTATTTTCAGAAATTCTATATGTTGTCAACAGTTGACTGCATTTTCCATTACTGTCTATTTCTGTTCTTAAGTACTTTTGTGTTATTAGAGATACATAATTTCAAAATACCAATACATTCCTGATTACTTAGAGAAAATATATGTAACAGTGTGACTGTTCCATAGACGCTAGCCATAAAAGTCCTGTTTTATAATAATCTTTCATTCTTCCTCATTTTATCACTACATTAGGAATGTTTGATAAAAAGAAAGGGGGGGTGGGGTGGGGACTCTTTTAGCACATGCGGAATAAAGGAAAAATAGAAGCAGAGGTGGCAATACAAATGTGGTGTGGAGGCTTATTGTGGCTTTCAGCTGCCACCAGCCCTGCCATTCTTTGTATGCTCTGCCTGGCATCCTGGGAGGTGGGCAAGGCCTACTGTCTGGCATTAGTCTCTGGTTCATGGCCCATCCTGTCCTGGCTTCTGCAGGTAACCCTAAGCATCCCATGATTTCCAACACAGGAAGTTCTCACTAATCTTAAAGTTGTACCCACAGTTTTTCCTTCAGATAGATTCTAGTCCCATTTCTCTGCTCCAATGGCCCTGGTGTTGATGGTAAATTTTCAAGGTGCTGTGTTAGGTTTCTTCATCAACCTTATTAGCAATGTGTGTGTGTGTGTGTGTGTGTGTGTGTGTGTGTGAGAGAGAGAGAGAGAGAGAGAGAGAGATCTGCAAATAAATTCTGCTTATTTCGTTATGATATTCCTGGCAGGAGGCGCACCTAAGTGATTAGGTGGGAAAAATAGAGTGATCATTTTCTTCCATCTCCCTAACTCCCTTCCTTTTTCTCTTCCTTCCATCTTTCCTCCGCACCCCTATGAAGATATTAACCATCTTAAGTACGTTGGCTTCAAGGCTTTTCCTGAGATCCTCCGCAGCTGAGAGCTAATCTGGTGTTTGGATTCTGTATTGTAATTGGTAGGCACTTAATTTTGTCCTTCAGGAACCACTTTAGAGTTGCCACAGCAAGCACTTCAGGGTACTCACCATTGCAAGATGTCCCAATCACAGCTCAGGCGTGCATCCGAGGTTGGTGGTGGTAGTCCATTTCTTACCCCCACCACTATTTGGCTTAGATGCCAATTTTTTAAATTAAAAATTTTACCTCTATAAGCATGTAGCCCTTGTGTGCTTTTCACAAGTCTGCAGTCTGGGATCCAGAGAGATTCCCCCAGGACCAGAGGGAGGGTGCTCCTTGACCTTCCCAGTGAGCACATGCTGTCCAGGGGTCTGGCTTCCCTACACAGTGAAACTCTCCCGAGAGCTGTCTTGTGTCTGAACAAATGGACAATCTATAACTACTTCCTTCTCCTACAAACGAGCTTTCCAAGTTTCCAACTTGACTGTTTTATTTATGCTCTTGACCTGTAAAAACAAGCAGGCTGTTTAAAAAGCAAAAAGTACTTCCCATGATTAGAGTACTTAGAGTTGAAATAAATTGCAGAATGAAGAGGACATTGTCACTCCAGTAGGAAAATGTCGCAGAGGTTCTGCTTTTTGAGGATGGTCTCTTCTTCTGCATGTCGGAGTTCCCCAATCCCATGGGCCTTGGGGTCCCCAAGAAAGGATTCCTAGGTCCTCTTTCCGTTAGGTAGCGGAGGTATCCTGGTGAACATTTAAAACATGTCTGTGAATGGTTCTAAGTCAAGTAGTTTGCATATAATTATGGTCCTGATGGGAAAACACTTTGGAAAAAACAACTAGTGATACAATAGGAGCCCTGCTCAGGTTACATAGCATATGCTAAACACTGAGGAAACACACACCGACTTTAGTGAACAAGGTTGGGGAATGCTCCAGGGAGCCAATTTAGAATGTGACTTAAGGCAAGCGTGGCTTTTCGTGTCTCTTTCTTTTGGCAAGTGCGTTGAGTAGCGGTGGTCTCTGGAATTCCCCGTAAGCCTGGCCACCTGCCTGGGCTGGCCACCATGAAAGAGGCGGGAGTCCACAGAGGGGCATGTTGGACACTAGGACTTATTGAGAGGCTCTGGGTGTGCAAGGCTTGGGGGTGACTCTGGTGACTTGCTTGATGCTCAACTAGAAGTTCCACCAGGGGTAATTTAATGCTGTGGGACATGGAGGGAGAGTCTAGCCCTGAGAGGAAGGGACAGGGAATCCTACAATGCATGGATAGAGAGGTCAGGAGGAAATAAAAAAATATCGTAGATGATCCACTTAAGAGACAAGTGATTTCTAAATATAGAACTGTCTCTTTGATTCATGGTTTGGGTTGCTTTGGGGGCTGTAAGTCAGGTGGATGATCTATAGGAATAATTTGAAGGTATTTGCGGCTTAGACATTTGGATCTGAACCCCAGGTAACGAGTTGGTGCTCAGGCTCTCCTTCTCCATGGTGTGTGACCATCTCCTGGTTACTTAACCCGCGTATGCTGGTGTGTGTAAGTTTGGCTTCTGGCACGAGTTGGTCCCCATCCTCTGCTTGTACATCGGAAGATGCCCCAGCCCTGTTGGCCTGGCCTTCGCACTGCTACTCACAGAGGCAGCTGGCACCATGTTGCTGTAGGGCGGAAGTCAAAGGAAATCCCATTCTAGCAGGTTGCAGTTTTTCAGAGAGGGCTCTGTTTATTTTCCTTGAGTGGTGATCCGTTTTTGTTTTGGTTGGAATTACTTTCATGTTGATGTGAACTAACTCATGAAGTCAGACCTGAAGAGTAAGGTGATCTGAAACACTGTTTGAAGGCATCCTTTTTTAAAGGAGAATTTGTCTGAGCAGACAGGTAAGGAATATCCCACCCTCATTTGACTGTTGCTGTTGGAACTTCCAGGGACTGCGTTGCTTTATCTATTAACACCCATGAATGTAAACAGAAGCCCTACCTGCCTACAATTCTTGAGGAATGCAAATCTTTGGGCATGTCCTCCGAGTGTGCCTTCTTAGCCTGCCCACCCCAGGAATATATATTTAAGTTAAGTGGAGTTGAGTAATTATAATGCTATGGCCCACACCACCAGCTGGAGAATATTCAAGATGTCTGTCATTCTTCTATTACCTCAGGTAAATAACTGATTGACCTTTTTGGGGCTCTGATACTTTACTAATCAGAACCTGAAATCTGTATAACAACACTTCATTTACTTGATAGACAAAAGAACAATTGCACTTGAAGTAATGTGATTTCTAAATAGACACTGCCTGTCAAAAATAAATGCATTAGAAGTAAAATGTAGCTCAAGGAGACAATTAGCAAACAGAGGTGACACCGTAAACAGGTGCACCCATTATTCCCAAAGCTTGTGGCAATATATTCGCGTCTTTTAGAGTGATGGAAGATCATGTGACGGTTTGGTGAATTATCTATCAGTATCATCTGACTGATGAAGCCCGCTGCCGTTGCAGATCATTTAAAAATGCATCTCACAAATTACATGGTAGCTGCGAAAAATGCAGGTTTTTTTTTCTTTCTTTTTTTTTTTTTTTTTTTTAAGAACAATGGTTTTTCTAAAGCTATGTGCTAGCATACGTAATTTTTTTCTTTGAAAGGATAGAGACCATTTCATTATGCTGGGTATACAGTCGGTTAAGGTTGTGCAAATTCATTACAATGTTTGTTAATGTATAAAACATTTTCCATTCTGGTTTTAGTGACATTGGATTTTTTTTTTATAATGTGCTATTTCTGAAACATCTGCCATCCCTTGTTACCTGTGGGCAGAGGAGAGAGAATAGACTCTTTCCAAGAATGTTTATAAAATCTTTACCAAAATGGAAAGGCTTGGAAGATGAGAGGGGAAGGACTTTTTTTTTCTTTCTTCCTGTGAACCGTTTTGGATTTCTGTTTTCTGGAATAAGAACTGTACCTTGTAACAAGCAAAGGACCTGTGGATAGCTGCTCAATAGGCCAGGCTAGGAAAGGGCAAGACCCCCCAGGGCCTTTCTGTCCCCCCTGGATTTGCACACCCTGCAGCAGGCATTGTCCAGAGTGCCTGCTTCTGGAAGCTTTCTTATTATTTTTTTACCTGTCATTTTTGCCTATTTCGCTAAAGAATGAGGGGTGCTTGAGGGACCCACCGTTTTGGCGGTTACTACTTCTTGTTACTCTAAAATCACAGAAAAACAATATGAGATATTTTATGTGACCTCCAAAATGGTCTGCCCTTGACTTTTTCCAGCCTTTTCCAGAGTAATCAGTAGCTGGAGCCAAACAATATGGATTTAGAGGTAAAAAATGGTTTCACTAGGACAGCAGCATTTTGATTGCACTTATGCCCAGAAAGAGAAAGGAGAAGAACGCTACCCTTTTCCCTAGTAATGGTCCAAAACACCTCCAAATTCCTGTGCGTTTTCACACCTCTGCCTCATCCCTATCTGCGTGTTTGGAGTTAGCCACTTTTCTGTCTCAGAGATGGAAGAAACAAGGATGGAGCTCTGGGGGGAGATCCATGTGGAGGAGCACCCATCTTAAGGCCACCCCAGGAGATGGACCCTGAGAAGGGGGTCCCTGAGAAGTCTGGACCCTGAGATGGACCCTGAGAAGTCTGCTGACTTAGACTCTCCTGGAGAGACCTGGGTCCATTCCTTCTCTGTCCGTTGAAACAATGACCACAGCATCCACGTGCACAGAAGTGAAGGCCCGTCTGGGTGAGGTCTCCAGCCTCTGGCATCCACGTGCACATCTTGAGGAAGTGCCCGAGCAGCCTCCTTGGGAGGTTTGAGACATCAGTTCATCAGGGGAGTGGTGGCCAGAAGGCTTCTTTCTGCTGCTGTTCCCAACCCCTAAGCACTGGAGAGACGTCCTGATGGGCAGAAAGGAAGTACTCAGCCAGGAGGAAGCCTTCCCTAGGCCTCCTCAAAGCTCTCCTTTCTCCTTACCCCCTTTTTTCTTTCTAAATTAGTGGACTATTTTTTTCTTTAGAGTAGTTTTAGGTACATAGTAGAATTGAACAGAAAGTAGATAGAGCTCTCCCAAATACCTCTCCCCCCACCATAGTTTACCTTATTATTAACATTTTGAGTTTGTGCGACGTGTCACAATCAACAAGCCAATGTTGACACATTTTGTATGTTATTTATGTATTTATTTTTATGTATTTATCTTTCTTTATTTATTTTTTGGAGGGTACTGGGGATTGAACCCAGGGGCACTTGGCCACTGAGCCACATCCCTAGCCTTATTTTGTATTTTATTTAGAGTCAAGGTCTCACTGAGTTGCTTAGCACCTTGCTTTTGCTAAAGCTGGCTTTGAACTGGCAATCCTCCTGCCTCAGCCTCCTGAGCCACTGGGATTACAGGCATGTGCCATGACACCTGGCTTATTTTTTTTTTTATTTTTTAAATTAAATATTTTAATGATATATAGTAATTGTACATGTTTGTGAAGTACAGTGTGGCATTTTGATACATGTATGCAATGTGTAATGATCAGATTGGGGTGACTGGCATATCTCTCACAGACATACACTTTGTTGGTGTTGGGAACATACAAAAATCCCTGTTAGCTATTGATACATTATTACTGACGGAAGTCCATGGTCTGGATAAAATTCACTCTTTGTGTGAATTTGGACTTCTCTGGACTTTGAAAAATGTAAATGGTGTGTGTTTTACAAATCGCCCATGATCCACTTGTTCATCTTTCCCCTTCTCCTCTGAAACACTGGCAACCACTGGTCTTTTTACTGTTTCCATTGTTTGGACTTTTCCAGAATGTTCCAAGGGTTTGGAGCACTACATTGGAATCACCACATAGATTCTCACATAGATTGGCCTCTTTCATGTGAAAATATGTCCTTGAACTGCCTCTGTGAGTTTTTATGGCTCGCTAGCTCACTTCTTTTTCTGCTGAATAATACTCCTTTGTATGGATATACCACAGTTTATCTCTTCAACTATTTAAGAATATTTTCTGGCTTCCAAATTTTGGCAGTTCTGTTATACAAAATGCCAATCTACAAACATTCTGTTCTCAACACTGGTGTGTGGGTCTTTGTGTAGGCATCTCTTCAGCTCATTTGTGTAAACACCAAGAAGCATGATTGCCTGATTGTGTGGTAGGATTATATTTAGCTTTGTAGGAAACTGCCAAACTGTCTTTCAAAGCAGCTGCCCCATTTTGCATTCCCACCAGCAGTGAATAAGAATTCCCGTGGCTTCACATCATCACCAGCGTTTGATGTTGTCATTGTCTTGAATCTGAGCCTTTGTAAGAAGCATGTAGTAGTATCTTATTTTTGTTTTAATTTGCAATTACCTAATGACACAGGACACGGAGCATCTTTTGATATGCTTATTTGGTATGTGATGAAATATCTGTTCAGATCTTTTGCCCGTTTTTTAAAAATTGGTCTGTTTCTTATTGCTAAGTTTTCAGAGGTTTTTTTTTTTTGAATCCCAGTCTTCATCCAATTTGTCCGTCATTTGCAAAGATTTTCTCTCAGCGTGTGACTTGTCTTTCTATTCTTTTAACCCCTTTCCTTTTTAACATACCTGGGGACTCAGACACCTCAGTTAAATGGCCCATGTTTTCATATGGCCAAGAAGTATCCATTCGCATTTAGGACTTGAGAGTTTGTGAAACTTGAAGCCAAAGATGCCTATGAAATATGTTCTCAACTATGTTTGTGGACACACACACACACACACACACCACCTGCACAAACACATATACACAGACAAGAGTGGAAAGAAATGCACCAAAAGAGCAGCATGAAACGCATAGCTGAAAGAATTACAGACTTTTATTCTTTTCTTTCTTCTAGTAACTTGCATGTTCCAAATTTCCAACGAGCAGATCTTGCTTGAATAAACAGTCTTATAAAATAAAAGGTAAACAAGCTGGGACAGAAGATTGACCTTGTAAAAGGGACCCAAGACGGTTCATCTGGAACTTGTGTAGGTTTCACTCTGGCCCCAAAGAAGATCTCTGGGACCAATACTTCAATGTAATATTGCTGATAGTACATTTTTTTTTTTAAAAAACCTGCTTCCGAAATCACGTGAATTTTTAGAATGGTCCAATTCAGGTGTCAAAAATGGCCTGATATTTTGCTAAGCTCAAAATTGGCTCCATATCTTATAAATATAATTCAAACCTCAAATGCAAGTCTCCTATGAGATTTTGAGTTTTCTAATAGCCACATTGAAACTTGTAAAAAGAAACAGGTAAAGTTGATTTTAAGATCACATGTTGTTTAATTCAATATATCCAAAATGTTATCATTTCAACATATAAAAAGCATAAAGAACATTAATGAGACATTATGCATTCGTCCAATTGTGATGTATATATTAAATGTACAAGCACCTCTCAATTTGGATTGGGCATATTTTAATTGCTCAATCACCACATGTGACTAGGGGCTACCAAATCAGACAGTATAGCTCTATGTGATGGCTGAATGCACAAACAATATTTAGTAAACAGATACCTGGATGGCCACATCACCTGCAGTAGTACAGGTGAAATAGAAAACTACCCCTTTTAAAAAAATTATACCAAAGTAAGAAATATATGTATATGGATGGGCTGGGGATATGGGGTTCAATCCCCAGTGCCACAAAAAATAAAAAGAAAAGAAAAGAAAGAAAGGGCTTTTCTTCTTGTATCACACTGTCTTTGAGGGCCAGAATTGGCCCTCTTGGATTTGCCATCCCTTCAAGTCTTGAACTGATGTAGGATTGATCCCAGGAATAGTGTGAGATCAGGGGCCGGGTTGGACAAAGAAATTGGGTAAGGTGAGTTTCTGGGGAGCCTGCCAATGCACTGGCTGCCAGAGGCAGTGGCTTCTGGGCAGGCTGGAGAACCCCATCCTGGGTGTGTTCAGGCTCTGGGGATTCACCAGCACGGCAGCTGGACACCTGGGGTCCCAAGCTGTCTAGAAAACATGTGCCTCTGTCTTGTGCTTCTTGCCCAACACCGGGCTACAGGATGAATTGCTCTCCACCCTGTCCTGCATCAGAATCTCCCTCCTTGGGATGAGCAGTAGGGATCTATGTGCAACATGGTGCCAACGACTGTGTGTGCCTAAGGGCACAGCAGTGGGGACCGTCAGAGATCTCTGAATAGTGGGCATTGGGCAGACTCGACCGTCCTGGAGATGGGGCTTTTGTAGGCTGAAGGAAAAGGATATTCCCCAGTGTGGCTATGGGATTCACAGCACAGACCAGGATTTCAGCCCACCTGGATTCAGACTCTGCCTCCCCTCTGCAGGAGCTCTTAACCTTGGCCACATGACTTCAGGGTTATTTCCTCACTTTCTCATCAATAAATGAACATGGTAACAGTACCTACCTCATAGGAATATTGTGAGGATCAAGTGAGACTGTGTGTGTTAATTCTGGGAACCCTGGGGGCACATGCTCAATAAATGTTAGTTGCTACTCTTTTTAAGTTCAGGAATGGGTTGGTCAATGAACAAATCCCTTCAGAAGGACTCATGTGTATGTGTGAGTGTGTGTGTGAGTGTGTGTGTGTGTGTGTGTGTGTGTAAATAAATTCTAGCTGCTTCCCAGACTGTAATTCTTTAATGGCTCAAATGCTCCTATCTCCTGCACCATCAGCTTGGGGCTGAACCACCAGCAAGGATATCTTCAGTCTCTTCACTTTCCCTCTCTCCTTTTCCCTTTGCAGGCTGTTTTGACTATGAATTAATTGTAGGTTGGGAGACTTGCAAGCCATAATCAAAGCCAATAAACTTCAAAAGGATGGGGAGGACCAGGGCCACCGGGGGAGTTCAGGGGGCCGAAGGGGGCTCTCCCTGGCTGTGGGGTGGGGTGGGGTGGGTTGGTGGGGGCTCTATGTTTCTTCAAAGAGGACACCAAGTGTTTCAGATTGTCACTTAAAAGCTCAGATGCAAAACTTTGGAAATCTGGGTGAGAGGCAACGGTCTCCAAAACAGATATTTTTATCTGTTGCCAGCAAGCATGAGCCCAGTGGAACGCAGAGTTAGACTCGGAGTTTCTTGGCAAGGGTTAATAATCAATGTAGATCTCCTAACAAAGGAGATGCTGCCTTATTATACTGGGAAAGTTTTTTTTCTTAACTGTCAGTGAAGCAGTACTAATTATTACTCCAGTGTAAATGAGGTCATTTCCTATTAAGAGAACAAAATGCTCAGCCTCGCCTTGCCAATTCATACCAACTATTTTTCACACATACTCAGCTTTTTAGTTTTTTTTTTTTTAAATTTTGATAAAATCCATTCATTTGTATTAGAAAAGTGTAAACCATCTCAATAATAGTTGCCCATGATTACCCAGATGAGCTTTTGTAATGTGTGGGCTGTTTGAATACCATGTGTTAGCTATGGAACAATTAGGCAGCTGAATGGATCTTTAAAACAATCAGATACTTTTATCTCACTGAAAAAATACATTCCTTGGATGTGTACTGTTAAACCGTAAATTCCGGGGAACATTAAGCTCACGTCACGAGGAGAACTTTCGGATATATGTTGATCAAGGACAAAAAGACATCCAAATATCTTGTCTTCATGTTTTCATTTTTTATGCAAGCAAAAAGATTTAAGGAATATTGTAGCAAACAAAGGGTAATTGTTTTAGCCCAGATGTTGCTTTTGCACAACAAGCAGGTTACAATGTTCCCACAGAGCTGATGAGCCCAATCAGGGAAATGATTAAAAATTGATTTTGTCCCTGTAATTACAGTATGTAAACTACTTAGCTTGGATTGCAAAGGAAGTGATTTTCTAATTACGTATATACTCTGGTGTCTAATGATTGGTTTTTTGAAGTAATGAAGAGAGAGCACTAACGACTCCTTGGTGTTCTGTTGTTTAAGAAAGACCATCTTTAGAGTAAGCAGCAACAGACAAAGAGTTTAAATTGAATTTTCAACACTGTTAATGTGCACATGGATTTGTTTATTAAAGAGACAGGGACGTAATTTGATTGGCTCTGAGCAGCTTAGCTTTTTTTCATGCTAAAGCATGTAAAAATACATGCACCGGCTAAGCAAGCTGGTAGGAAGGAGCCCGCCACTCATCTTTTATCATCCCAGCTCTGGGATGATAACGCAGGGTCTCAGGTTTCTGGGAGCGTCTGATGTCTGTGTATCCTGAAAGCATTTAGATCGAACAGGTATCAAATAGCTTCTCCATCAAAGTTACCTTTGTTTTAAAATGAAAGAAGAGGCTTCCTTTGGAAGCATGTCTGGGCAGCCCAGTGTACTCCGTGTCATACACTTTGAGCTGCCTTGTAGGGTGCTGGGCTCTGCATCAGGGTGTCAGTTGCCACCACCCACCAACATTCATGTGAACACACACACAGGCACATGCATGTGTGTGTACCCAGCATGCACGCGCACACCCACACTTAAGGATGCTGCAGCTTGTTGGAGTTTGCAGACCTGACCTCAGGGGGACAGTTGGGGACCCTGTGGAGTAGATCCATGGGCTTAGGAAAGATCTGTCCAAGTTCCTAGAGTTCATCTCCTGCTTTGAGACACTTCATGGCTATTGTACACTAGCTTCTTGGGCATCTGCTCCAGCAGCAGTTAGAAGAGAGGGTGACCATTTCTCAGGGTGCATGATATGTCCTGTGGGAGGAGGGTGGTGGCTCCGTGGTGAGCTGGGTGCTATCTTCAGCAGGCCTAGCTTGCACTCTGGGCTCTGTCCTCTCCTCTACCAGTAATGTTTTAGTGACTCTAGACTTGATGTCTTACAGTGTAGGTTTTATGATTATTTGGGCATGGGGAATAACTGCCACTGAAGCACTGGTTTGTCACAGTTCCCAAGAAGAAGGGGCATGGGGCGGGGGGAGCCCTAGGGTGGGTCAGGAGGCAGAGGGAGAGGGGGAAAGTGGGCAAGGGCCTCTACCATGGATCTGTCAGGCAAGGCAAGGCAGGGCAGAGTTCATAGGCTTGGGATTGACTGGTTGTAATAATTTCAGCAGCATCTGGGGTGAGGGAGCTGTCTCTAGACACCCAGTTTCTGACCTTGGATTTCTAGGGCCGGGGGATAATGATTACAAGTGTCAGAGCCTTGTGAGAGCCCCACAAAGTTGGTGGCTGGGGTATGGACTTTGGCTAGGTTGTTTTACCTATGGACATGGATGCAGCTGCCAGGGCTGGGGGAAGGGAGCATCATTTGCCATCTCTAGAAATAGGCCACCCTGGGATAGGTGGGTCTGCAGGGCTCAGTAAGGCCTCAAGATGTCAAAGTGTGAGAACCCCATGGGTAACATACCCGAGACCCAGGCAGGGGCTGGTTTGGGGGTTAGTGCCCCATGTCCCCAGGGTCCTGGGCCAGGATGAGCCCAGGTTCCTGGGCCAGGATGAGCCCAGGTTCCTGGGCCAGGATGAGCCCAGGTTCCTGGGCCAGGATGAGCCCAGGTTCCTGGGCCAGGATGAGCCCAGGTTCCTGGGCCAGGATGAGCCCAGGTTCCTGGGCCAGGATGAGCCCAGGTTCCTGGGCCAGGATGAGCCCAGGTTCCTGGGCCAGGATGAGCCCAGGTTCCTG
This sequence comes from Marmota marmota marmota, assembly GCF_001458135.2. Lineage (NCBI taxonomy): Eukaryota > Metazoa > Chordata > Mammalia > Rodentia > Sciuridae > Marmota > Marmota marmota. The sequence continues at coordinate 15,736,552 of NW_026000205.1, read as the reverse complement.
GGCCAGGATGAGCCCAGGTTCCTGGGCCAGGATGAGCCCAGGTTCCTGGGCCAGGATGAGCCCAGGTTCCTGGGCCAGGATGAGCCCAGGTTCCTGGGCCAGGATGAGCCCAGGTTCCTGGGCCAGGATGAGCCCAGGTTCCTGGGCCAGGATGAGCCCAGGTTCCTGGGCCAGGATGAGCCCAGGTTCCTGGGCCAGGATGAGCCCAGGTTCCTGGGCCAGGATGAGCCCAGGTTCCTGGGCCAGGATGAGCCCAGGTTCCTGGGCCAGGATGAGCCCAGGTTCCTGGGCCAGGATGAGCCCAGGTTCCTGGGCCAGGATGAGCCCAGGTTCCTGGGCCAGGATGAGCCCAGGTTCCTGGGCCAGGATGAGCCCAGGTTCCTGGGCCAGGATGAGCCCAGGTTCCTGGGCCAGGATGAGCCCAGGTTCCTGGGCCAGGATGAGCCCAGGTTCCTGGGCCAGGATGAGCCCAGGTTCCTGGGCCAGGATGAGCCCAGGTTCCTGGGCCAGGATGAGCCCAGGTTCCTGGGCCAGGATGAGCCCAGGTTCCTGGGCCAGGATGAGCCCAGGTTGGCTCTGGGTCCTGCTTGCTCTTGGCGTTCTGTAATATAGCTCATCCCCAGACTGCGGCTTCTCTCCTCTGCCACAGCTCCTCTCTCAGGGGTGGAGCCAGCTCCTTGCTCACCTGAATGGCTGCAGCCGTCTCCCCACTGGTGTCCCCCATCTCTATTCTCACAGCAGCAGAGTGATGTCTGTACAATACAAAATCACATCATGCCATTCCCTTGCTCAAAACCACCAAAGCCTCAGGACAAAAACCGAATTTCTTTCCATGCCTACAGGGTGTGTATGGATCATGACTGGTGCAACTTCTCCTGTTGTCCCACACCCTAGCCACATGGAAGGTCTTGCTGCTCCTTGAATGCACCATCCTTCTGACCTCAGGGCCTTAGCACTTCCCGTTTGCTCTCCTTGTAAAGTCTTAACCCAGATTTCCCAAAACTCCCTTCCTTCCTCTATTCTGGTGTTTCATCAGATGACACTTCCTTAGAGAAATTTTCTCTATTGCCTTATCTATAATAGCTTCTGTCACTGTCATTTTCTTCATCTTTGTCCCCTCTCCCACATTTATTTATTTATTTATGGTACTGGAGATTAAACCCAGGGGCACTTAACTACTGAGCCACATCCCCAGCCCATTTTATTTTATTTTATTTGCTTCAACATAGTCTTACTAAGTTGCTTAGGGCTTCACTAAGTTCCTGAGGCTGGCTTTGCACTGGCAATCCTCCTGCCTCAGCCTCCTGAGTTGCTGAGATTGTAGGCATTCATCACCATGTCCATATCATTTTTCTTTTTAAATCTTATGATTTGCTAACATTGTATTTCACTTTTATTTGGATATTCTCTTTAAAACATCAGCTCTGCACAGGTGTATACTTTGTCCATACAACATCGATGCCAACCTGATAATTGTAGAATGAGTGGATGATTCTCTAAGGCCACTTTCCCAGGTACCTTTCCTCACTAGGAGCCCTCTCCTATTGGAATTTTTTTTGAGGGTATTGGTGATTGAACCCAGAAGCATTTTATCACTGAACTACATCCTCAGTACTTTGCAGTTTTTATTTTGTAACAAGGTCTCACTAAGTTGATGAGGTTGGCCTTGAACTTGTGATCCTCCTACCTCAGCCTCCTGAGTTGCTGGAATTACAGGCATGTGCCACTGCCCCGGATTCCTGTTGGAATCTCCAAGGGGCAATGGTTGGGTCACTTGGGGCCATGTTCATCTCTCAGAGTTTTCAAGAAAGAGAAAGTCCCTCCGTGCTTGGGTGCTGAACTTGAAATCTATCTTGAGCAGGTGCTGTTTTTTGGCAGGGTCCTTGTTCCTAGTGGAACTTCAGAATATTGAGTTCTGGGCTGCTGGGAGGACTCAGAGCCTTGGGGGACAGTGCAGGTCCCCAGGTAGCAAGCACTGAGAAAGGGGCTCTGTGCTTTGTGTCCGGGAAGAGCCTATGCCTCAGAAGTGGCGGGTTGGGTTGCTGGGCACCCACCTGTGTCTCCTCTCCTGTCAGCTGCGCCCTTCTCTGGCAGGGGGCTGAAGGCATCCGGCTGGCTCTTTCTCAGGACCTTTCTTTCCTGGCTCTTTTCTGGATGGAAAATGGTTTACCTGGTTCCCAGCTGCCCCGGCCTTCCCTGGATCTGCAGTGAACAGTGACAGCTTACTGCTGGGCCTCCCAGCGGCCCCTGGGAAGTGTGACCCTCTCTCTCTCTAGGAGCATAGCCTGCTCCTAGTGGGGGAGGGGGACAGGGCTGGGGGAGGGGGAGGAGAACCCGCCCTTGCTTCATTGCTCCTCCATTCTTCATCTGCACCTTCCTTTCCTCTTCCGTCCCCTCTCCCTTCTTTCTACCATCCTCCTCTCTCCACTTCCCTTTTTTCTCCCCTCGCTCCCTGTCCCCCAACATTCCTGGACTCTGGGCCTCTTTCAGAGGCGAGGGACTGGGAGGTGAATCCAACACAGCCCCTCCCCCACCCACCTCAGCTTGGTGCCCAGCATGGAACCTAGTGCCTGGTGTGTCCTTAGGGTCACTTGTTGTTGGTCCTGTGTCCTTCAGGTTGCCCTGGCATAGAGCAAGAAGCAGGTGTATGATGGCCGGAGGAGGCAGCCTGCTGGCCCAGGAGGCTCTTGGTGTTAAGGGCGGGGCTTATTTCAGAGGGCTCAGGTGAGGGTGGGGGTGCTCCATCTTTGCTGACCCGTTAACTTGAAAATCACCTTCTCCCTCAGCACCCTTGAGGCCCAGTCTAGGAGGCAGGGCTCTTGTCCCGTGAGAGTTTCTCTGCTCGGAGCTTCCAGATTGGCTGGGTCTAGGAGATCTTGGGAGGGAGTGCTGACCTCTGCCCCCCATCAGGGGCCCACTCGGCCTTCCCTCTCCTGTGCCGGAGGGGCCAGCACAGGGCCACCTGTGACTCTGCATTCTTCAGGATGTTTGCTGACCAGGGCTGGGCTTAGGGGTGGCACAGCTTTGCCTGCAGAATTCCCAGGGATGGGGGTGTAAGCTGCCCTGTGGTCACTGAGTGCTAGGGTGGGACAGAGCTGTCAGGCTACCTTTTGTTGGTGTCACCCATATTTTCCTGCCCTCCCCATTAGGCCTTCAAAGTCTCTCTCTCTCTCTCACTCTGCTTCTCTCTTGGTCCCTATTCCTCCCCTCCCCTTCCCTTCCTCGGAGGGACCTGGGAGTGCTTCTGTCTGTATGAGGGCCCCCTTCCCCCCTCCTGCTAGCACCCTGGGCTCCTGGCTTTCCCTCACCAGGATCCACTCAGGATGGGGGGATGCAGGACCCTTCCTCCCCTCTCCTCCTTCTCTCATGCTCTTCTCAAAGTCTCATTGTCCTGTGGGTCTCCTCCGGGACCCCACTACCTCTCGGGTCATGCTCGCTTGCCCCAGCCCTCCCCTCACCAGGGCTAAGCTGCTGCCGGCCACCCTCTGCCCCTGGTGCCACACCTTTGACCTGCTCTCTTGGCTCCCTGTGCATTCGGCCAGGCTCTTTGCACCATGAGGAGCTTCCGTACCCAGTGGCAGACCTGCTTGTCCCCTAACCTTCCACAGGGCCTGGCTCACACTAAAAGCTCACAGGAGTCTGTGAGTCCTGGAATGAATGGATACCCCGAACTCATTCACACGGGGGGGGGGGGGGTGGTGTCTGTGGCTGAGGGTGGCTATGTGTGTGCCTCACCTGTGTTTTGAAGGAGAAACGGGCTGTCACTTTACAGCGAGTGGATTTAAGACATTGAAACACCCTCACGGCTGCTATCCTGCTTCACCCCTTGATGCATGCTAGACTTCCTGCTGCCTTTGTAATCCGCCTCCTGTCACTCCTCCTCTGATCTGGTGGGTGCCGTACCAAACTGGGCTGGTGGGCAGTGGCTCCTGGGTGGCCCTGCTCTCCTGAGTACCTTCAGCATGGTGTCCTCCAGGAGGCAGGTTATGCCCCTGACAGTGTTCCCACTAAACATGAGTTACTCACTTGCACCAAAAGAGCCATTTTTTTTTTTTTTCCACTGAGGAAGACAGAATTACTGTGCTGGTAGATTTTCTCTCCCCACCCGAATCCAGAGAGCATCCGTGGTAGGATGTTGTCACCTTTTCCAGACCTACAGTGACTCTAATGACATCAGACACCGGGAGTCCCTACTGTTTAGATGAGCTCAATAGACACAGGTGGAAGTAACCCAACTTCTTTTCCCAGGATTCCAGTGTAGCCTCTACCTGTGCGAGTGTGTGGCACTACCTGTGTGAGTGTGTGGCACTACATGTGCGAGTGTGTGGCACTACCTCGCCTACACAGTCAGGTCAGCAGGCTTTGGAGAAACCCCCTAATCACCCAGAGGAACTCAGTCCGGAGCATAGTCACCAGGCTGGTGCTGGGCCTTTCTTGATTCAGGATTCACAATCTGAAGGGTTTGCTCTCCTCACTGTCCGGTGGAGATTGTGGGAGACAGCGAGGCTCTGAGGTGCAGAGGACAAATCAGTGTGGGACATCCCTCCATGAAGTGGCTTTCCCTGTGTTCTCCTGTCATCAGAATTTACAAAACTTCTACATGAACCGTCCCTGGAAAATCATGCTAGAATTTTGTGAGTCATGATCCTGGATATAAAATCTCAGTCTGTTCCCCCCCTTCCTCCCCCTCCCTGAACACAAAGTACGATGAGCAAAGCAGATAAGTCTTTCCAGAGCCCACTGGGGGCTGGGGACCTGTTCGGCTCAAAACTAAGTCATAACTTAATGTAGCAGTGAGCATTTGCTTCTCACTCTTAGGGTTTAATGTTGAATGATACAGAAAAAGGGTGGATGCAAAAGGAAACCTGATCTGGGGAGGAGAAGAGAGAGAGAGAGAGAGAGAGAGAGAGAGAGAAGCGACACCAGACCTGTAATTTTGTTCCTTGTTGCAGATGGAGATGTAAACTTTTCTTTATGCCTCAAGGTGGGCAGGTAGAAATCTGTAAACAGTGGCGTCCTTGTGGCACTTTCAGATAACACTTTTCACATGTAGTCAGCAAACACCTTTGTGGCTGCCAGAAATCAGTCTGAGAGTTGGATGGAGCATGGCAAGCGGGGTTTTCAGTTTTAACTTCTTGGGCTGAGGCTGCTACTGTGGGTCCTCCAAAAGCATCTTCTGATATCCCATTTGCAGAGCAGCATCCTTGAATCTATAGTGGAGTTCTGCTTTTCTGATCTGAATGTATAACTTCAGGTTTGGCAAAACACCATCTATCAAGGGAGGACTTTTGCTTGCCCTACAATGTCCCTTCTGTAAGATGGCAAAACGAATTAGATTCTGGATTACTCTGGACAAGGGGGTGCTGGAAATCACTGGTTGGGGGGTTGACCTGACCATCCGGGCTGATGACTCCTGAAGCCACAGTGGAGAGCGCACCAGCTTTCCCGCTATGCCTTATCTCACCCGCACATGCCCTGGTAGATGAGATCATCTACGTGGGACTGATTTCATTTATAACAGAGTAAAAAGTAGAAAATCTAACTGGCTGCCGCTTTCCTGGTCTTGGTTCAGGAGAGAGGGCTTTAATGCCAAACACAACATCCCAGAGCTTCGGTTCCTTGCAGATTCCCGTTTTGGATCCATTGAGTATTTTCCTGGTCACTGAATGGGTTCAGCCAACTGAAATTTGGGTGGAATTTTGGTCTACTGTAGGGGGCTCCATAAATCAGGGAGAAAACAAGGAACCTTGAGTATTTGCACGTTCCTTACTCTCAGAATCCCAAGGGAGAGAAGGAGCCAGGGAGCCAGGCCTTATTTGCTCTTATTTCTTCTGTCCCCTCTAGAGAAGAGATGGTTAGAAGCCTTGCTCCCTCCTTTTTTTTTCTTTCTTTTTTTTTTTCAAGTGGTGATTTCCCATCTAAAAGGAGCTAAGTACATTTGGCTCACTGCAGCCAAGGTCACAGAGTTCCCATTTTGTAAATTGCTCAAGGAATTGGGGCGGGGGGGGGGGC
>NW_026000205.1:15658965-15730524 GCF_001458135.2 Marmota marmota marmota | reverse complement strand
GGGGGGGGCTACTTAATATTTTCAGGATCTCAAGTAACCCAGCAAATCGTTACCTTGAACGAATGCTTATTGAAGTCTATGTGTTTGACATTTAAAGTTTCTAACAGGTTTTATTTTTGCAGTTCCTGACCACCACGGCTTTAAGAATATCCTTGACCCAGGAGGGAGCCTCATTGCTTTAAGACTTGCCGGGTAAGGATCATCGCTTTGTAGCTTGTTGAAACTTGTGTCTGTCTGTGCGTCTGTGGGGGAGTCTAGGCTGTCTTCTTTGGGTTTGTGCTGAGTAAAGAGTCTTCCTAGGTTCTCCCTTTTACTCTGAGGGTGGGGGGCCTGCAAAGAAACTTCCAGACTCCAGAGTCTCCGGGAGGGAGAAAGGGTTCCAGGTCTGCTGGGTGGGGTAAACATGCAGCACTAAGATGTGCTCCTGAGGCTCAGAAAGGGGCAAAGTCCTCCAAGGGCGACTTCTTTCTCTCTGGAGTGACACCCTGAGTCACTGCTCATTGACCAGCTGGTAACCTGGAGTCAGAGCTGGTGACCTGGTGAGGCTGCTGTAAGCCAGGTGACCCCATGTGAGCACCACCTGGGTGCCATCCTGTCCCCATTGCTCACCCTGTGATTTGGTGGGCTGGCCCAGCGCACCTCTGTGTTTATCATCTCCATCAGACTCAAGATCACACACTCAGCGATGGAGCAGATTCCCGCCATAGAGGCCGATGATAACAGCTTAAAATCAAATGCGGCAGGAAGGGCCGGTGCATGGACTCGATGCCTTCCGTGACCCCCTGTGAGGCTGCCCCTGATATCTCTGTAAACTCACCCTCAGATCTAATTATCGGAGCCCACCTTCTCCTGACCATGCATCTCTGAGGTCACTCCATAAACCAGGGAAATTGATAGTGGAATTATGCACTCAGAAATTAATTTTATATTGTACTGAATATATATATTTTTTTATTGTGACTTTATCTTGTTGGAAAAGTGCTTACTTCGATTTTGTGGATATTACTGACCGAGGATTACTTTTATTTTGGTTTTTACACAACAGTTATATTAGAAATTTGCTGTTTTATTCTTACCTTCTTAGTAAAAATCCTTTTATCACACAATGGGTAATTTATATCCATTACCAGGCCTTTCAATCCTTTTCAGTGGGGCTGTCAGTGCCGTTGGCACAGTAATGATTAATGTGATCTAATAATAGTGTGCCATTATATTACCTTAGTAAAACATGTACCAACATCCTATTCGGATCTACCAAATTCATAGCTTCCTATAATATTTTTGTTGAAAGACAGGATTACTATTTTTCAAAGCTGATTTTTTCCCCTTTAACATATTTAATGAAATTCACAATTCTTTGCCTTAGTAATCCCAGGCATGTGATTGGGCTTGATGGGTGAATTCTACATTTGTAGGCACCATTGTGATTTGTCAAATAGAAGGTTTGACAGTCCCAGTGATCTGCCATGGAGATTATTTTGTTTTTGTTGGGCCAGGGTTATTTTGCCTTGAATTAAAAAAAAAAAAAAAGCTGAGTTTCCAGTCCCTTCAGACTTGTAATAAAGAAGGTGCATTTTAGATCAAAAGGCAGAAGAGGAAATAATTTGGCTCAAAGTTGCTTTTCTTTCCTCAATCTGTTTTGTCCTTTTTTCGGTCACCTGCCTCAGTTTGCTGGCACACAGGTGGGGTGGCAGAGACGCAGAAGCAGTGTCTTACCACTTTCCCAGCAATTTCTCCATCCGTACCTTCCCCTAGCTTTGGGCTAGCCTGTCCGGGTCTGACACAGGGTTTCTTCATCAGCATTGGCTCTATTGATATTTGGGGCTGGATAATTCTTTGGTGTGGGAAGCTGTCACGTGTGTGGTAGGAGATTTAGCAACATCCCTGGCCTTTACCCATGAGAGGCCAGGGGCACACCCCTTTCCGCCCACTGTGACACCCAGTGCATCTCCAGGAATCCCCAAGTATCCCCTGGGGAGGGGATCCAATCAGCCCTTTTGAGAGAACCGTTGGTCTAAGGTGACACAGGCACAGCAGGCATGTTGGGGTGTTTGGGGTCTTCCCGTCACAGCTGCTGAGTTTCACGGTGTTTCTTGAACATCTTCGGCTTTGGGAGAGAGGGCACACACTGTTTCCTTTTCTTGGCTGATACACGGTCCTCTTCTTTCTCCCTCCTCTTCTGCCACAGAGCCTGGCCCCAGTAAGGTCCTGGATCTTCGCTTCTTCCACTTAAATCCCATTATAATCACGCTCATGATTGATAACATTCCACCTTTTCAAAGGGCTTTAAAATCTGTGTCAACCAAGGATGACATTATTGTAGAGCCAGAGAGATGTATTCAAACAATTACACACTCCAGTCAAAGTGGGGAGGTTTGTCCTTCTGGGGGGGGGGAGGCGGTGCTTTGTGATGTGGCTTTAGCCAGAGCCTCGGCCCCGGAACAGCCCCAGAAACCTTCAGCAAGAAAATAAATGGGAAGAAACAGGTTTTGCTCTTGATACCACTCAGCTCTGACAGCGGCTTGGATATTTGGGCTTCTTAGGGCTAGAGTGTTGGCAACAGGGCAGGGAAGAGGGGGAGGAAGGTGTTGAGCAGGGCAGAGAAAAAGAGAAAGAGAGAGAGAGAGAGAGAGAGAGAGAGAGAGAGAGAGAGAGATCTCCTTGTTTTTGATTCAGAACAAAAATTACTGTTGCAACATTGGCTCCAAATATGCAATCAACTGAAATCAGGAAAAGTATTTGAATACAAAATTTATATTGAAATACTTGAATCTTGATATGTGTGCACCCACATACATGTATATATTTAAATCAAGGATAGAGAAGATGAGAAATAAAGCTTTTGTCATAAAAATATTGCCTGCAGTATTTACCCTCAGATGATTCTGCCACATTGGAATACATTTTTGAACCATTAACATTTTCCATATGAGACACTCTTGTTTGTTTTTACAACTGATCTTTGATGATAACAACAAATGAGCAAATGGATTTAATTTACCTTTGTGTTAGGAAGATTCCAAATATGTTGTGATGTGTGTTGCAGGAAAGCTTTTTGGTGACCTGCTCCTTCTTTGCCTATTTCTGGTCTGTTTCCCCTACTGCGGTGGTGTGCCTGGTGAGGACTGGGACCTTTTATGTTCAGTGTTAACCTCCCTAGTTCCTGGAATCATGCCTAAAATACAGTAGGTTCTCCATAAAGAATATAATCGGTAGATGGAAGGATGGGTGAGTGGATGGGTAGATGGCTGGGTAGATGGATGATTGGTGGATGGATGGATGGGTAGGTGGAGAGATGAAGGAATGGCCAGATGGGTGGGAGATAGGATTCTATCTCCAGCTCTAATATAAACCTTACAATAGTGGGCCCAGTTGGCCAAAGAAAATACCTATTTTGCCATGTCTTCACCCCATGGCCTCCCAATTTTTTTAAAAATTTCAAAATGGCCAGTTATAGAAAGGCATTCTCATTATCTCTTCTTTGCAATCCAGTTTTTTTAAAAAATAGAAAAGAAAAACATGTCTAAGATCATGCTAGGCAAACTCTGTGAGCTGAAAACCACTTTGTTGTAAAAATATGTTTAAAAGTCTCGTAGGGCATACGTATGGATGACCTGGACTGAAGACATGGAGACAAAGCAGGAGAAGGTGACCGCTCTCAAAGTAGAACATGGATGAGGAATTCATGAGTCTCAGAAAACTGGGCCTCCCATCTTGTCCTTGTGACCGAATGACCATCTCCTGGGCAAAACTGTAGCATACAGTATATTTCATGTATTTTAGAGGCTTTAGTGTGTCCTCTTCAGACTCATCACGCTTGATATTCTTGAAAAAAAAAAGATTGATGAAAGTATAGAGTTGACCATCTTTAGAAGATTGACTGAGACTCTGGGGAGTAGGATCCCCAATCCCCAGGCATGGTGTATACAATGTAACCATCTACTAGGAAACAGCTCATGTGATGAGAATGGTCCTGGTCACCCCATCCTTGACTGTCAAATTATGGAGCAATGGACATCATGGCAGTACCAGTGAGAAAATAATGAAGAGGATAGAGAGATTAACTAGTTGCCATTCCAGGCCTGGAAACCTGTAAAAAACATGCGTGCTCTGGACCCAGATTTCCCAGGTTGGAATGCTGACTTAGGACTCACGTACTACACGAGCATGTCACTGGACTTACACCTCAATTTTCTCATCTGTAAATTGGGAATAACAGCAATGGCAGTGCAATAGATCACACTCTGTGATACACTTCACAGTGGGGCTAAGTAGGCATTTAATAAATGTGAGTTGCTGTTATTATTTTCATTTTTTTTCCATTCAGTAATTTTTTTGTTCTTTTCTCCCTCTCGACTCAAAATTAATGAAAGTGTAGATCATTTTCAGGTAATTAACTTTTTCTCCTCTGGCTCATACCAGGGCTAGGAACCCCCAGACATTGCCAGGCATGTGGTCTCCCCAGCACCCTCTGGGGACCTTGGTTAGCGAGTTCAGAGGGTGTCAGAAAGGCTGGTGAGTTTCTTAAGCCAGTTTCTCAGTCCCGTTTCCTCTGTGAAGGCGTGCTGTTGACACACCACTGGGGGTTTGGGATTTACGTGGTGTGTGGGGAGTGCATTTCTGGGATGGAAGCCACGTGGTCACTGTGGGTGGGAACCGCCTGCTCTTGACAGGGAGGGGACACTCATGGTTTCGCTCTTCCATCCCCTCGCAAGTGAGTGTGCTCCACATCACGGCCCAGTTTTATATTTTTAGATTCCACTGAAATATAATGTTTTGCTTTTGGTTTATTATGTATGCAAGTATCTTGCTGATAAATTACATGTGTAATTGTACCATCGTAACCACTGCTAGTCAGCGACAACATATAATTAAACTCACCCTTGTAGTCATTGAACTTTTCTGTCCCTGACAAGATCATTGACCACTCCAAGGAGGGTGTACCTCCATACAGGAGCCATGTAAGTGCCTGAGTGGCCTAATTGCCCCTGACCCCTGGCCCCCAGGGCGCCCCCCGTGCACCCCAGCATGGGCCCATCAGCACGCACAGGCAGTCTTCCTTTGGACGGGGGTGTGAGATGCAAAGGTTGGATTGTAAGGCTCAGGGATATCTCTCTCTTTATTTTTGTGTCTATGCCCAGATGATTATTGGCTCCAGGGTGGGTGCTTGGCAAGGCTTGAAAGAGTACGTCTTAGAAATATCTTTATGTGCCTTGGAGCACTCTTTTCACGTGTAATCCTGATACCCTTCCACTCATTTTTCCTCTTTTTGAGGTGTACACTGTGCTGTTTTTATGCCCCCAGGCTAAGGATTGGTCAGCTATGGCCTTTCAGTCATAGAGAGCACACTGCCCATTTTACTTTTATGACGTTTAAGAATTTAAAGAAAATTGCTGTGAAATACACAGAACATAAAATTTACCATCTTGGTCATTTTAAAGTATGCAGTTTAAAATGTTTGGTGACGATCACATCATTGTGCAACCATCACTACCAACCATCAACAGAACTTTTGATCTTCCCAAATGGCAATGCTGTAGCCAAGGGACAACTCCCTGTTCTCCCCACCCCCAACCCCTGCACTGGCTGTCCTACTCTCTGTCTCTAGGAATGTGTCTACTGTAGGTTATTTCATATAAGTGGAACCATATAGTATTTAGTCTTTTGGGTGGCAGTATTTAGCTTAGCATCATGTCCTCAAAGTTTATCTATGCTGCAGTACTTGAAAGGATTTCTTTCTTTTTAAAGGCCAAATAACATTCCCTTGTAGGTAGAGACCACATTTTCTTCATCCACTCACCCATGGATGGACATTTGGGTGTCTTCCACTCATAGCTATTGTGACTAGTGCTGCCATGAGCCTGGGTTGACCCATTTCTTTAAGACTCAGCTCTCAGTTCTTTTGGGGATTCGCCCTGGTCTGTGGTTGCTTTCAAGCTGTACAGTGGCAGAGTTGGGTAGTTGTCACCACCCTGCAGAGTCAAAAATATTCATCACCTGACCCTAAACTGGGAATGTTTGCCAGCCCCTCCTGAGGGTAAGAGCTTTCTACCCTCAGAAATCCACTCTGTAAAGAAACTGAGCATCAGCAAAGACAAGCTACTTGTACAAGCCACATGTCTGAAAAATGGAGGGAGAAAGGACGCATGTGCCTGTCCCTGTGTCTCCCAGTCTTGCATTCCTTGCCACCCCTTTAAATGTAATCATTCATTTTTTTGGGCGGGGGGTACCCCAGGGATTGAACTCAGGGGCACTTGACCACTGAGCCACATCCCCACCCCTATTTTGTGTTTTATATAGAGACAGGGTCTCACTGAGTTGCTTAGCACCTCATTGTTGCTGAGGCTATCATTGAACTCACGATCCTCCTGTCTCAGCCTCCCGAGCTGCTGGGATCAATCAAAGATTGCTCTTTGCAGGGAACTGGAATTTTTAGTAAGTCTAAGGTCAGCTCAGGTGGAGAAAAAAATTATACTAAAATATGATATTGTCATTGGGAGAAGTGATAAATTGAGAGACAAGATAGAAATTGGAGGAGGCATTAGGTAACTGAATCTTCCTTTCTTTCTTAAATGAAGTGTTTTGGGGTAGTGTCAGGAATCCACCTCGTGCAGGCTGGGCAAACACTCTACCACCTACCACCGAGCTACACCCACAGCTTAATTATATGTAAATTGTCAAACCCAAGCCCTGCATTTTATGGCAAGATGGGAGCTTTCAATTCTGCTGAAGAAGGCAATGGTTTCAGGGTGCTGGCCTGCCCACGTGCACAACACTTCCTTGGGATTAGAGGGAAAGCTAAGTCAATGGATAACTTCTTCTTGCATTAGAAAATGAATTATTATTCAATGGAATATACTCAGCCCTAAAGAAGAATGAAGTTATGGCATTTGTAGGTAAATGGATGGAACTAGAGAATATCATGCTAAGTGAAATAAGCCAATCCCCCCCAAAACCAAAAGCCTCATGTTTTCTCTGATAAGTGGATGCTGATCCGTAGTGGGGTCGGGGGACAGGGAAGAATGAAGGAACTTTGGTTTGTGTAGAGGGGAGTCAGGGGAGGAGTGGGGTTGTGGGGATGGGAAGGACGATAGAAAGAGACAGACAGTATTACCCTCCATACATGTATAATTACACTAGAAGAGTGACTCTGAACCTTGTACAGCCAGAGGAACGAGAAGTTGTGCTCCATTTGTGTACTATGTGTCAAAATGCATTCTACTGGAAAACAAATAAATAAATAAATTGTTTATTACTACCATCATCGAGGGAGAAGAAAACTGGGGTATACCAGGGGATGTCTTGGTAGATCCTTTTCAGCCACATGCTGTTTGGAAAGAATCCTGGCATAGACACTGTTGCCCTTAGCTGGTTTTACATATTTGTATGCACTTTCTAAATGCAGAGATCTGCTTTCCTGTTTCTCAGAGACAGTCTTGGGCACTCCCTAGGTCTCACAGGCTCAGAAGTCAGTTGGCACACAGTTGCTAGTAAGGGGCAGGCTGTACTCTCTCTGCCTCCTCCCCTCCTCACCGCCTTCTCCACCCACCAGGGTGAGTGGACTTTGGTACCAGGAGCCTTCTGATAGTTCTTGATACAGAACACAAAGCATGGATAGTTATTTGTTCTTTCCTCAATGGAGAGAAAAGTCTTAGCTGATTTTACATATTTGTATGCACTATGGAAATATTCTATCCATCCCCAGTATGGAGAGGATGCTGGAGGGGGGCCCTTGGGAATGGTTGGTCTTGAGCCTACTTCATGCAAAAGTGTTAGTTCCTGGCTCTCCTTTTCGGTTTGGGAATGCGTGACACCTCCCCCCAGTGACTACGGCCTTTCAACAATGGGCTTCACGTGGTCCCAGTGGGAAGCACAACAGTGTTTTTCATGAACTTTTGGCTGTGGTTTTAAGTCCAGCAGAGCTGCACCCTTACCCTTACAGCTTTCTGGCTCAATTCATCTGACACAATGGAGAGTAGGATAATCTGAGTTGTAGGATGATAATGTGATGGGCATGTTAGCACATTGCAAGAAAGACAGCCATGACTTTGGATTTTGAATTTCATCCTTGGAAATTTGCAGTATTGCTCCAAGCACAGGGCCTGTACCTAGTAGGTAGTTGGTAGGTATTTGAGGAATGAATGAGTATGGTGATTATTCTGTGCCTGAGATTAAGTGGGAGCAATGTGTGATGTCTTATGCTCATGTGTTTTGGAAATAGGGATGTCTATGGCCTTTTATCTGTTTTAAGATTAGGTCTTGGCCTGGTGTAGCCTCTGCCTGCCTGGTAGCCCAGTAGGTGGTGGTCACAGAGCTCACAATCTCATCTGACCTCGACTTTGCTGCCTTTGGTTCTTTCAGTATTTCTTGACAACTAGTGCTCTGTGTCTATCCAGGGTCTCTATGCTCAGTCCTAGTGAGTGGGATGTGGCCCCTAATATTGAGAAGCTTGCTGCCCAGAGGGGAAGGAACTTTCTCAGGGGAGGGGTGCGTGTGTGTGTGTGTGTGTGTGTGTTTAAATATGACTTCAATATTTCTAGAAATATGATATTCCTCCAAGTATTGCCAGGACTCCAGAAATAAGACATTGAGTGCAAATGACCTAGAAGCAGTTTGGGGACAGTTCAGTGGGGTGGCCACCAACCCTTCTCTCTCTGAGGCCTCAGGATTGCAGACTGAGAGAATGTTCTAAGGGAAGGCTGAGGCAAACCTGCTCAGATGGAGGCTGTGGGGGTGTGGAAAGGAGACATGGTTCTGGAGTAAAGAAACTGTTCCAACCCTTGATCTGCTGCTGTCAGCCTGGGTGACCTTGAGAAGTCTCAGGACGATACAACCGCAGATTCCTACCTGGAGGGTGAGTGCTTTGGGCCACATGGTGCCTTAGGTTCTTTGCAGTTTTTATACAGAATAACCTAGATAAAGGTGTCAGGATGTACATGCAAAGCCCCTGGGATCTTGGTAAAATGTAGATTCCAATTCAGTAGGCCTGGGGGAGCAGAGGTTCCACATACTTAACAGATTCTCAGGCAACTCTGTGCTGCTGGCCCTTGGACCACACTTTGAGTAATAAGGACTGTGATGGTGGCTCTTTACCTTACCGGCCAATTTAGAATTACTTGGAGAGATTTTTAAGACTCACCAATGTCTGGGTCTCACCCAAACCAGTCAAATCATGAACTAGCTTGTAGAGAGTGGGGTAACTTGGAGAGCCCTCTTCATATATAACGAGGGCATGGACCACTGGTGTAGTGGAATGAATCTCCAACTTCATCAGGCACCAGAATCTCCTGGAGAAATTGTGGCAAAACACTTTGGGCCCCACCTCAAATTTTTCCATCCAGAAGTTCCAGGGGTAGGATATAGGAACTTGAATTTCTAACAAGTTCTGCATAGCAGCTGATGCTGCTGGTCCAGGGGCTGAACTTTGAGAAACTTCACTTTCATGTAATCAGCTAAGTCATTAAACAGAGATCTGGAGGGAGCTGGAGCTGGTGGGTCCAGGACACCCAGAGCCCTCCGTCCAGGGTCACTCTGTGCACATCTGTTTTATATTTGCCTTGGTAAACTTTTGTTAGAAAAAAAGATTTGTGGGTAGAAGACAAATGTTTAAAAACCTCTGGTAAACACAAGACTTTTAATCCTGGGGATGGTGAATGCTGACTCTGAAACCAGGTAGGCTCCTTGTTCACCCTGTTGCCAGACGTGGCCATGACAGCCCCTAATCCTGCCCTGCCCTGCAGCGAGTGTTTCACATGCTGAAGTCCTAGCTTCCTCTTGCACAGGAGTGCTCACACCTTGTGTGAGGCTTCCATGGGGCCTGGCCTGGTGCTGGGCAGCTCAGCCTCTGATGACATCAAATGTGTGCAGCTGCTAGTGCCTATTGCCCGTGGGTGTCAAGCGCTGTTCTCATTTGATATGCATGATCTCATTTAATTCTTGCAACGACCTCATGAAATGAGTGCTGCCATTATCCCATTTCAAAGATGAGCATTTGGTGTTGCCTCCCGGGTGTGGAAGAGAGCAGTAGCACTGGTTAAGCTACAGGACAGTGAGACCCACTGACAGGTCAGGGCCATGGAGTACAGTGTTGACAGCTTTGTCCAGGTCCCACTGTCTGGGTCCAGGTGACAGAGCTCAGAGGTCCTGAATACCCAGGGCAGCCCTCTCCTTGGGAGAGGTCACTGTGGCTGTCTCTTCTTGGTCCAAGTCCCAAATGTCCAATACCTCCTGGCCAGTGAGTTTCCTCTTGGGCGAAGCCCTTCTGTTTGGCCCTTGATTGTATAGAATAGTCTGGGAGGAGATTCTGGGAGTCATCCAGGGCCTGTCTGGGAGGGGCGGGTGGATCTCTTCAAAGTCCACGTTCTGTTTCTGCAGCTTGCTTCCAGCATCCCCGGGGGATTAGGAATGCGTCCACCACAACAGCTTCTTGCTGAGACTGTGCCAGAGCTAGCTCTTCTCCCTGCTCACCCAGTGGGCTCAGTTCAGAGGTGGGGGGCCTCCCTGCTAGGAGGAAGGGAGGCACAGATAAACATGTGGTCTTCCAATGACAGTTGGCCCTATTGGTCAGGTAAATATGGCAATATCCTTTAACCCTCATTTGAGCCACCTGTCATCTTTGTATTTGTTCCGGGTTCCTCTGATGTGTGTTGGGCCTAAGTGTTTATAACTGGTGTCAGCAGCAGAGAGAAGGTGAGAGCCAAGCTTACTGAGGAAAGCTGAGTTGTGTGAGATGTCTCCAAATCAGGCACAAGATCCTCACCAAGAAGACCCTTCCATATATCCAGAACTATGCTGCTTCCCTGTGTACTTGATACTGAGACCCTCCATCTTCAGAAATGTCCTGAAGTGCAGTTCAACACCAAACCTAAGGATCTTCCCTTCAATGTGTCCGTGTTCTGTCTCCAACTTAAAAGTAGATGGATTTAGCGAAAGGCTGATTTGGAGACTCTACTGTGATTGCTATTGGGCACCTGGTTACCAAAGTCTTTCTAGATGTAATTACATAATCTCTTAGTATGCCCAGCAATGATATGTGGGGTAAAGTTTAAATCCAGTTTAATGGACTATCTACTTAGGTGCTTTTGTTAAGAGAATGTTTTTGATCCTGACCTAAGCCACTTTAAAAAAAAAAATGCTTGAAGGCTTTATTCCTGAACTAAAACAAAACAAAACAAAACAGACCCAAAATGACAACAACAAATAAGCAAAAAAACCTGTTCAAGTGAGGTGGCTCAGGTGTTTTTAAATCTTGGAGCTGTGTCTCTCTCAAATCGTGTTTCCCAGCACACACATAACTGTGATCTACCAGGGGTGGCTTGGCACTCCATTTTTTTTTTTTTTTCTGCAGGGTCACATAGGATGCAAGTGACCTGCAAATATTATCCTAGGATTTGTAGAGAGAATGTCAGCTCAGGTTAAGGAGTGGCTGTGTACTGGGGGAAAGGCAGCCCTTTCTCAGGGATAAATGAATAGCCTGTGGGGTGAGCCCACCTTTATGGTAATACATGCCATCTGGCATGGGGGCTTAGGTGGCAGGCATCAGGAGCCACTGGCCTTGCACAGTGACCTTGTGAATTAAGTTTCCCCCGTAAACCTTGTGCCCCTCTTTCAGGAATTCTACCAGGTCCTTCCCCAAACCCTTTCCCCTTTAGAATATTGGGCAAATTCCAGTCACCTATTAGAAATGGAAGACACATGGCCACAAATTCTGGGTGGAACCCAGCTCCTTGATTACATCTGGACCAGAGAGGCATGGGCATGCCCAGTGTCCTCATGTGGTCCTCACCCTGCGTCACCAGCTGTGTAAGGGGACCGTGTCTTCCTTTACCTTGCCATACAGCATCGAGGACTGGGGAAACCCAGGGTCATGTGCAGCCCAGAGTGTAGACGTGGAAGTTCCATTTCGAGTCTGGGGTTTCTCCAAGGGAGGTCCTATGGGGTCAGGGTGGCTGTGTCTTCCATTGTGCCCCTTCAGGCTCTTGAGTACAAATCTCCTGGTGATCATTTAAATGAACATTTCCTGTTAGTGTTAGCTTTGGGATGGACAGCCTTACAGGAACCCAGAGCTGTTGAAAGTTCTCTGGAAGAACAGTGATGCTGACTCCTCCATCCTGTCTCATTCCAAAGAAACTTTTCTGGAGTCAGGGAGCGTAGGACCAGGGAGTAGATTACAGGCTGATTTCAGAATTGCTGAAGGAAAGCGTTTCAAGGGTAGGCCTCAGACCTAGAGGCATATGGGTCTGGGTTGTGGCCTGGGAATCTTCATTTCCCACAAGCTCCTTTGGCAATGCAGAAGGGCCCAGGATTATATAACACTGAACCTATATTTTGGCAGGTGGACCCCAGAAGGCTGGATTCTGGTATTTTTTTTTTTCTTTTTCAGTTACAGGACTCTGGGTCAAATGTTTTGAGTTCCTGGATCTCAATTTTCTTACCAATAAGAAGAGAAATTAGATCTATATGATTCCTAAGAGTCTGTCCAGTTCTGAGGTTTCTAGCACATTAAAAACGATCTGCATTTCAGGCCTGGTAAATTACATTTGCCCCTGAAGGGGGCCTGGATAAGAGGGAGAATCTACAACCAGAGAGTGTGGGCAAGACCAAGGTTATAAAGGTGGTCTCCGTGAGAGCATCATTTGTATTTATTGAAAATTGTTCATCTTAATAACCCTGGATGCTTCCTGGATTAAAAAAAAAGATCATAATCTTCTGTAAATTATGAATACCTTGAAATTCACAAATTCTCTCACTTTGTGATTGGCAACATTAAATGGCAACAGCTCATTTAAATAAGCAACATCTGGACATTATTATTTTTAGGGATTTTTTTCATCTGTTGATTTAGAAATCTGGGGCCCTTATGAATCTTGCATGAATATTCTTTTATATTCACATCTACCATCAAGACACAAAGAAATAGCCAAAAAACATCGTCCAGTGATTCTTTGATGCAATGCATGTGTTTTTTTAAACAACAAATCCATTGTGAATGAGAGAAGATATAAAATAGGCTGCCTGTGAGTGTAGGTGGAGGGAGAAGCTTGATCTTCTAAGAGCCAGAATAACTGACAATTCAAAGCCACATTAGAGAGGAAGCTCTGATTTTATATATAATAATATAACATTTTAAAATAACAATATAATTTTGGACTGATGATATCAGAATATGGTATTCACTATTTCTCAGAATAATCCAATTTAGAACAATGTATTCTGAGCAGGTTTGGTAAAAATAGAAAATCTATCATCCCATGGTATAAGATAATGCATTAATTTTTATGTGTGAGTTATGAAGATGTACAACTCGGTTAAGAGTTAGGATAAACATAATATTCCTTAATTAATCCATTATGCCACGGTACACATGTGCCATTTTTATTACCTTAAAAATGAAAAATGTCAAAAAAAGGAAATTGCTGCTTTTTTATATCAAAAAAGCCTTTTTTTGAAAAATCATAAAATGTCTAATCTAATTCACCATATAATACTAATGAGCTTAACAAGCCATCTCAATGCACAGTTTAGGATAAAAGGTCATCAGTTTCTGGCAGTCAAATCCCTGTACTTTTCAGATGAGGCAAAACCTCTCAGCACCAAATATCGGAAATGGCATTTGTGATTAGAAGCGTTATTAATAGCTATTTGTTATTAACATAGCGGAGCCGTTTTAGAAATTTATATTCTACTCTCCTTGCATTTTCTAAATCTTATGGTTACAGATGCCAAGATCATTTGTGGACTTTGGGCAGATCTTTCCCCGGGAATCTGCTTAACTTTTTGCCCATCTCTGTTCTGGGTGATGTTGAATAGGGAACACACACACACACACACACACACTCACACACATGCATGCACATGCACACACATGGTGCTTTCTGTTTGACACCCCTTTAATTTCCTCCAATAGCTCTGAGTCCCTTACACTTATTTCCTGGCGACTGTCTGATGTCCGAGCAGCGTTCCTGTCTTCCCTATGTGTCAGTGTCATCTGCCCGCTTTCTTTTGTCTCGTCATAGAACAGGCCATTTGCAGGCACACTGCCGGCACCTTCGGCAATGGTACACACGGCGGCTTCAGCCAGCCTTGTTATGGAAAAGAATGGCCCGGTGGGTTGAGGGAATGGCCAACGGCGGACTAGAATCACGAAGCTGAAAGTAATATTGCCGACTGGAGGTCATTTTTCCCAACTGAGGGGCAATAGTTTGCCACTATAAACTGCACATTGCAGTCAGTATATGTTTTATTAAACCATTTAAGGAACTTGGGAGCCATTTCATTTAAACTTCCTGCTTGATGTAGCTCAGGGCAGAGCCCAGAGCAGCTTACAAAAGAGGCCTAGAGTAATTTGCAGAAGAAATACCCTGCACGCCCAGCAGGATGCACCGCAACTGGGGGAGCCTGGCCCCGGCCTGGACCCAGTGCATAGAGAACTCAGTGCTTGAGCACACGGCGCCTGTGCCTGGGTGCGCATGCGTGTGTGGGTTCTAGTCCCAGCTCTGCCACTAACTAGCTCTGTAACCTTGGTCTAATCTCTTAGCCTCTCTAGGACCAGTTCCTGTTGCTGGGAAAGGAGGAGATGTTGGATTTGATGCAAGAGGCAGCTCAGGGATTCTATGAAATGCTGGGTCATCAGAGGGTCACCCCTGAAACTGGGGTTCTGGACCCTCATTGGGTCCTGGCCATCACAGTGGAAGAAAGTCAGCCTTTGTTCTTGCCCTGCCGGAGAAGTTCTCCGTTTTGACGGGCCTGGGGGACCGCGACCATGCAGGTCCCATGTTAAATGTGCTGGTTTTGGCAAAGAGCAGGGCAAACAGAAGCAGCAACTTAGTTCTCACATTACACAAAATAACAACAGCAAAAAGCTCTTTGAATGATGCTTTTTTGTCCAAGGAGGTAAGAGATGAGGCAAGTGCTATGTTGGCTCAGAGCACTGGGTGCCAAGGACCACTCTGGCTGTGGTTTGCAGATCTGCTCACTTCTGTCTCTGAAACTCAGTCATACTCTCTGCAGAATGGGGTAGTGGTGGTGACCTTGCTGTTTCCTGTCCTCCTACCAGGGATGTGCCTTGTAAGCTGGAACGTCCTGTAGACGCCATGGATTAATCATTATGGATAACTTTATGATTATAATTTAGCTTCTGAGTTTCCCCTGAATTGATGCCTGTGAATTCTGTGTTCAGTTTGCTCCTGTGAATAAAGGAATGATGAGGTGAGACGTACTTTATCTTTAAGAGTAATGAATAGAATGAAATCAGGCATTTTTGCGTTCTCAGCCCTAACTGGTGGTCTTTAGTAGGTGGCCTTAATTCTACAAAGTTATATAACCAAATCTTTTGTCTAATTGGTAACTATATTTAGGAGGTAGAGAAATATGTGAGCTATTCGTTTCGATTAAATTTTTTATTATGCACTCTGCATTTGGATTGACAACTATTAATATTAAAGAGCTTGGCCAAATTGAAATTTGTATTGCTGGAGAGACTTAAATATAATGTATGATGCTGGGGGAAAAAAAAGCCCAGGGAATATGGGAATTACCAGGTTGGGTGCAGACAGGTCTCTGCCTAGTGCTGATGTGTGCTGAGTCTAAGCAGCCTTCTACATGCTTAGGAGAGATGTGTCAGGGGCTCTGCAAATCCAGTGTCAAGGTTCCAGGAAATGAGATACTTTCATGGAGATGATGCTAAATAAAGATGTAGAGCACGTTTTAGCACATTATACAAATAATTTTTTATAATAACTGTTTGTATACAATATTTTTTCCCAGCACTAATAAGAAGGTTTGAGGGTAAGGCAGAGAACGTCATTCTAAAATAAGATTCATGTATCACCAGTATATCCTAATGATGAAGAAGAGGGAGTCCATTTTTCACCCCCAAGCAGATTGTACTGCTGTTCTGCAAGTCCTCAGGAGCTTGAAGGCCCCATGCGTCCCTTAGGAGACAGGACTCAGCTCGTGGCCATGTGGAGCATGTTCTAGGAGCAGATCAGAGTTTGGCCAGGGGACTTGGACCTGTGAGGTTCTTTTGTCGTTGGGGCTCTGTCCCTTCTGTCTGTGGTATTGCCACATCCAGGGTCCTGTAGGAATTGCACAAAGACCTGGGGGTTCTTCAAACAGGACAGGTGAGATGTCTGAGTCCTCACAGACTCGTGAGATTGATCTGTCCTCAGGCTGGTCTTTGCTTCCCTCCCCGGTTCCCAAGGACAGGGCCATGCCCCTCTCTCCCTGCCCTTGTCCAGTGCCTGTACATAGAGTGTACTCAGTGTGTCCCAAGTGGATCCCTTAGATCTAGTTCACTGGATCTGACTAGCAGAGGAGGGAAAAGGGATAATTTCACACTTGGTTCTATAGTTACTTAGTTGATTCCTTTTCCCTCTGACTGAACTCTCAGCTCTCTGGAGGCGGGCATTTTTCTTTGTGCTATCTGTGATTTTTATGTAATTTGCCCCCATATTGGGAACGGAAATATGAAGGTAGGAAAATCTTCTTGAGTAGGAATGCTCAAAGAATTGGTGGTCTGGGTCAGTGGATTTGATGGACACTAAGGTTTTCATCAGCAAACACTTTTGGTTCTGGATGCTTTGGTTAAGTGTCATTTTAAAGTATTTAGGAGCCTCCAGTTGATGATGGCTTTTCTGAATATCCCAGGTCTCCTGGAATGGGGACGGGGTATGCTATTTTGTATCCCTACTGCTGTCAAGCCTGCTTCAGTGCCCAGATGTGACCCTGTGCTCCTGGAAGGTAGGGCCTGTCCTCGTGTGGTTCCTCCCTCACTGGTTGGCTCAGTGGCTGGCACACCTGTGCCCGTGACAGGTTTGTGTGATACAGAGACAGGGCCAGGCCTGGAGATGCAGGGCAGAGGCAGGTGGCTGACTGCAGGCACACATACCCCAGGAGAGCCTGCAGCAGGTGTTTATTTTCTCTAAGTGTCTGTGGCCAGCTAGGCTCATGGCTTCTCTGGGGAGCAGATAGTCTAGGGGTTGGCTATAAAAAGATAGTCCAGTCACCTGTTTACTTAATGACCCTTTTATTAGCAGGGTTAGAAGACATTGTTGGTGCCTCTCAGTTCACACAGCCACTGGCTCCTATAGCCTGATGGATTCTTGATGCCCGTACAGATGACTGTGCCCGGGGGCTATCTCTCCCCCCAGGGGTACTGACTGCAATAGGGACAGGCCAGAAGTGCTAGGGAGTTGGTGCCTCCAGAGCAGCTGTCACTCAATGGCAGGACGAGAACTGATGGTAGACCATCAGCTTCTTCTCCCACTGGGCAGATGGCATGGGGCTGGGCCCTATTTAGGTCTCAGAGGCCCAATCTGCAGGATTGAGGCCCAGGTGCCCTTTGTCTAGAGACTGCTTAGCCCCCTCTGCACTGGCTCCTTTCTCTCCCCACTTCACTTTTTCACAAGCCTACTGGCTTCTCCTGTGCTGACTTCCTACACAAACCCCTGCATTTGCCCCTTTTCTCAGGGCCTTCTCTGGGGAAACGTGGCTTGAAACCGGGGGTTGGCCTGTAAAACCTGATGGATGCTTTTCATGCTTTGTCCACTTATGCGTTCTTCATTGGAGCCTTCTAGAAGCCCTCGACAGGAGGAAACCAAAGTTGTTGCCCCATTCCACAGGTTAGGCTGAGGCCCAGGGAACTTGTAGGGCCAGGATCTGATTGTTCCCGGTCTCCTGCCCATCTCACTTTGCTGATTCAACAAGGGGGAACCTGGTTGGTGGGCTCCAGGTCATCTCCTGTTGCTTGTGCCCAGAAAGGGGGAGGTGGAGTGAATTCCCTGACTTAGAGATGGCTATGGAGGCAGTTGGGGTTGACAGTGTGGAGACCTGGTTGGGTCCACAAAGTGGTGCTTTGCTACTGTTGAGAATAACAGCAGTAGGGTGAAAGGGCTGTGTGGCACCTTAGAGAGGACGCCAGGCCAGGGCTGGCAGGGCTTTGGCATGTGGATCAGCCAGACTTCATCTCTGAGCATGCTCCTTGCACTGTCTTTCACCCTTAGGGAGAAAATGATGGAGAGTGGAGAGGGGCACATTCTCATGATGGTGCTGGAGGGACGTTCCAGGGCCAAAGGCATGCTTGTATCTATCTGCCTGGGAGTTTGCAAGGATGCCTCCAGCAGAGGAGGGCTATCTGCATGCAGAGGGACTCCTGGATGTCCTTCTACCGCTGGGTTGAGGAGACTGCTTGGGGGAAACAGACATCTCTCCTCCCAACCTATTTGTTCCTCTGAGACTCTGAGCACTTTCAAGTGAGAGCCTAAGAAAGCAGCAGCCCAGAAAAGATTGGGAGGTCTGAGGCCTGAAGGCAGAGGCTGAGGGTCTTGCTTCTCACTGGTTCCAAGACCCAAGGTCCTATTTCCTCTGGGCTTTGGTTCCCCAAGTGTTCTCTGGATAGTGTGTGCTCCCCAGTGAGGTCAGGGCAGGTGAGGAAGCCTATAGGGAGCATGAAGCAGGAGAGCACCTGCCAGGGAGGGGCTTCCACAGGGCCAAGAGAGAGAGTGTGAAAGGATCCCTGGGGAAGGAGGGAGGTTGGTGTCCTTACCTGACCCGTTCAGGGCCCATTCTTGATTGCCCTGTGTTTCCCCCTTTAAACAAATCAAGGAAATAAAACATGCTCATTTCACTGGGTATGGGGAAGGGGTAGCGAGTCCCCCGTCGGATGAGCAGAGTGACTAGTGAGTGGAGGTGTGATGTGGCCTGGAACGGCTGGGGGAGATTCCAGGTAGGCTCTGCAGTCCGTGTTTTAGGCACCTCAGATGTACCCTGTGCCTCACACCCCGATCCCATCATCAAGAAGCTGCAGGTGTACTTTCTCTGCTTTGCTCTAGCACTCACAGTGGAGGTCAAAGGCAGCGGTACTTGGGCCTTGTGGTGGTAGGGGGGCCCCAGCCCTGTATTCTGCTACCAAGTTTGGGTCCATTTGGTGGCCCAAGGCCTGGGGCTATGGGTTGGGGTTTGGGGTTCAGGAACTCACCTTCTGGCAGCTGGAGGAGTCTTCGCAGCAGGCCTGGGTCTGTGACCGAGACTTCGATCTGGGGCCATCTGTCCTGACCTCTTGATGACGTGAGGCAGCAGGGGCCAGGCAAGTGAAGAAGGGCCTATGCCATCAAGCACCCATCCCTCCCTTGGTCCACCCTCAGCTCTGCAACTGGGTGAGGCCCAGAGTGGGACCTCTGGATCTACTTAGTGATTTGATTTGACAGAGGGTCACGTCGGTTTTTTTCTCTCCAAATTTTAATATCAGATTCATTTATTATGCTGACTGCAACTGACAAATGCTCACATTATTCACCCATTTATTCATTTGCTCATGAAATCTGTGTTGAGTAATTGTTTTGCCTTATTGGCAGTTTTAATTCTATATTCTTTTTTTTCCCAAAAGGTCAGTGGCTTGCTAGCTGACCAGGCCAGCATGAGCATTCCCCGGAGAGATGCTCATTTACACTGGTCAGACTTCAGCTTTGAGTTTCTCTCTTCTCTGCTTGTCTTGGATCAATACCTTGGAATTCCCAGGACACAGTGGGGGATCTTGTCTTTCTGTCATCCTCTTACCTGGCTCCATGTCTGAGTCATCTTATCCTTCAGTGAGATTATTCTCTGTACCTTCCTTGTTAATTTCAAATGGAGATCTAATGGCATGCATATAAAAATGGATATGTGTGTGTCTTGGGTTTATTAGACTTTTACCTCTAACAATTTTTGTTAGAAGGAACCACATTGTCAACGGATCTCAGCATGGGGCCTGCCGAGTTTAAAACATGTATGGGTTTGCTCCTGGCCTTTGCCTAAAAGTACATGAGATCCAAAGTTCAGCTGTAGCCTATGATTTTGATTTGGGACACTGAAAAATTAGTTATGAGTTTGCTTTAGGAAGAGGACAGAAATGCTCTGGGAATCTAGTTCAGTAAAGTTACTTCTGAGCTGAAACGTTCGAAGCGTGGAGATCTATAGTCTAGCGTGTTATTTTATGGTAACTTTTTCTATGCAGCTGTGTTTGCTGCAAAAACTCACATTTCTGTATGGAAGAGTGAATGAAATATGAATGTGCTTTTTACAATTTAGTACTTTTAATAAAGGATTTGTGAGCAAAAAGCTTAAGTACAAGAACCACAAAACATATAGATAAAAATATAACCATAATCACACATCAAACCCAAGAAAATTCATTACATAGAGAACATCAGTAATTGAGAGAAGTTGAGAGAACTGACAGAAAAATAATATATATCCTCAGAATTCCAAAGGCATGAATCCTTTTAGCTAGGATCAGGGCTTCTGAGTTCTCTAGGGTGGGTGTTTTATTACAGCGGATGCTTTACTTAGAAGGATGTAATTTATTATCATTGAATTCGCATGGCAACATGAATTTGGATTTGAGTTTCTGGGAGAAGTTTACAATTAGTCCCCTCATATATATTTATAGCTTTGAAAAACACTTGATGTTAAAATAACTTAAATACCTTCCCTTTTTTTGGCTGATCTGTGAAATATTGTTTTTTTTTTTTTTTTTAAACAAAATCTAGCCACCGCTAAGTGAAGCCTAGCTATTGTGTTCGGGGGCACCTGATTACATAGGTGGCATTCCCATGGCCAAAGGGCATGTGCAAATAGACACAGCCACTCTGTGCCCTCAGGTACCTTGGTTTTACTTAACGGATACTTTTGATTTTTCTAGCTTTTCATTGTTGCCTCCTTAGAAACTTGGTTGGGATTTCAGAGAAAACTCAGCGATACCTCTAACGGTTACTTAGGACGGTTCTCCGTGCTTTGCTATGGTCACAGCTGCCGTGTCCACTGAGGGTCACACCCACTCATTCAACCGGGAGCCCCCTTCTTCTACAATCCTTTGTTGCTTTCTAACTGGTAGGAATTGTCAGTGGGCCGTGATCGCTATGGTTTTTCTTTTTCTATTAGAATACAGTAAGAACTTGATTATGTGTTTCAGTATTTCTCAGCCTGACCCACAAGTAAAGCCAGTGACAATGATTTAGTTATTGGCTTGTGTTTATTGCCGATGCAATGAGGTTGCGGTGTCTGACATTTTCTTCTCACTATGTTGAAGCTTTTAGCGAGTTGCTCTTCTTACCCAGCAAGCCGCGTAACTTGGCCTCTCTTTGCAGATGGGTTACACATTCCTTTAACACTGGCATGCTCCCCTAACCTCCTTGGGTGGCTTTCGATGACTTAAACACAGTAATTGGCATGGAGGTCTGAAGCTTTATTTTATGATATTAAATCATTCTTTTCTGGAAACAGAACTCTGCAAAGTATACCGTTCATTATGTGGAGGCCTATATTAACATGGGCTCTGGCTGATGGATGGTGACATCCTGGAGAACTTCTGCAGCACATGTCAAGGGAGGTGCCAACTCTCACCTATGGAGGTGGGTGTCAAAACCAGAACAAAATCCAGGAGTTCACCTGCCATGTCTCAGGGATTGAGGGGATAGGGTTTTCCTCCGCATTGGCATGGTGCCTAAAAGGTAGCACGCCCCTAAAAATACTTAAAATGTGGACTGAGATGAACTTGATTGCTGTGGCATTATTTTAGGGGGACTTGGCGATCTCTCCGTGTAATCTTGTGAATATTTTTTTTTCACGTGACCCATGATTTTCTTGAAACAAAGAGGATTATCAGTCATAAGTTCTGAAGACTGAAACGGGGTGGGAGAAAGGTTTAGAAAGAGAAGATTTTTTTAAAGGACTTACAGAGCTGGCACTCAACTCCAGCTGGGGAGGAATTCTTTAGTTGGGCACCATCTTGGTTGCCTTGCTCCACAGCAGGGAGGATTGGAACTCTCCAGGTGCTCGGAGTCCTCATCTGTTCAATCACAACTGGTTCCTGCAGCCCCTGGTCAGCTACTGGAGGGAGTCAGGACCTGGAAGGAAAGCCTGTGAGAGTTGTCTGAGGCTCCTAGGTTCATGGGTTTGATCTTCTCTGGACAGTTTGGGAACTACAAGCCACTCAAAGTCATTCTGTGGTCATAGCTGAGCTAAGACCACAGAGTGACTTTGAGTGACTTATAGTGAAGACCAGGGCAGATGGCTCTCCCTTGGCTCCCAGCAGCCTGTCCCCTGGGTGGCTTGGTTCCATTCCATGTTCCCATGCAGAGCACCATGATATTCTGGGAGAGTGCTGTGGGATTGGTCTTTGTTGACGAGGCCAGCTTGGAGAGCAGGGTACTGAGAGTCCCTTCAACTGAATTACACTGGGATCTACTGCAGTACCTTTCAACTCTTCCCTCTCACTTGCTTTCTCCAGCCTTGCAAAATCTCTGAACAGTGCTGAGAACTGGAGTCCTCACACAAGTGTAAGAATTTCCCCCTCCAATGCAGGGATAAAGTTTTTTTTTTTTTTTAAGATATCCATCAGGCACAAAAGGAAAAATATAAAGGAAATCAAAACAAACAAAATCACATGACAGTGCCGAGGTTGAAGAAGTAGCCCACGAAATGAGCTAACTTAAGGAGAGTTTGGTCTCTTCGATGATTGCTTTTCAAGTTGCTTCTCATGAACACATTTTTTTTTTTTAAGCAGAAATGGGGGAAAGAAAAGGAGGAAAACCTAAACTTCTGGGAAGGTTGAAAGAGATGCTGGTTATCTAACTGGTATCAAGTGGGCGAGTGTGGAGTGGCTTCGGTGTCTAAAAATCATTCTGTTAGTATGTAGGTCACATTACTGTACTGTCTGGTTATTGGACGTTGCCTTAGATAACTGTTTGTGGAGTATTAAATGGTTTTGCTGCCTCAGCACCCTTTTTAACTGGTATTTTTCACACAGTTGTGCTGCTGAAAAGGCGCAGTGCCGCAGCAGAAATCAATTTATCTTTCCCTCTGCTACTTGTGTATTGTGAGTTCTTGTAGTGTTTTACCATTTGATTAATTGATATTCTTTGTGTTGGATATCATTTGTAACGCTGCTGTCCAACTCCGGGTGCCTTAAAAACTTTCATAAGAACACTACATTATTTATGTGAGACCTCCTCATGACAAAGTACAATAGTGAGATGCCGAGAGAAAAATTAGATCAAAATGCTCTTGGCTTATAAGTTTATTAAGGGCGGAACAGTGTTCCCATTCACGTCTCTAGTCCTTTCTGACTCCGCGTCACACGGTGGCTTTGACAGGCTTTGCTCCAAAAAGTTGGGCATTGAAAGTTTTTCCTTCCTTGGCCTTTTTTATGGGCCATCCTCCTGGGGTGTGTGTGGGGGGTTCCTAGTTCCCCCTTGGATGGGAAAAGCAAATTCAGGAGAGGCAGGAAGGAGTGGGAAGATCAGGCGAGGCGCTGAATTCAGAGACTGCACCCTCTGAACCCCAGAGAGACTGGGGAGTAGAAGACATCTCCATCTCCATCTCCATAGGTCTTTCCCAGGGCCCTGCCGGAAAGCCGGAAGCTTTTAAAATAAACGTGTTTGTATGCATTTCACACGGCGCGGGTCTTTCCGTGGGTATTATTAATATCTATTTTTAGAGCGAAGAATGTGGCAGATGAAGGTACTCAAGCCCCGAGTTATAAAAACAGAACAATACTGTTGCTTCCCCGTTTCATTAGAAAGTTTCTTTGACCCTGCGGTTTATTTCCAAACATTCAAGTTATTTGTTCTGGTTGTATTCTTAAACAGGGGTTGTTTTTCTCCCTTTCAGAAAATGAGCACAGATGGTGATGGAGTTTTCAAGTACTGACATCCCTGCTCGAGAAAGCATTCCCACCTTCTTTGTGCTGAACAAGTCAGGCAAGCTAACACGATGATGCGATCATCGGTTTCATGCAGACATGCAGAATTGATTGACAGGGGAAAATTTAACATAAACCACACATTCTTTCAGTGCCTTCAATTTCTTAATGATGTTTATTTGTTGGATATTAGCAGCGGCAGGAATTTCATTTAAGGTGAAAAGCGGGTGGGGGGGGGGAGAGGAGAAGACAGAGTAAGGGGAGAGAACTTGTTCCAGGCAAGCAGGTTTAAGAGGAAATTTACTGCTCTGGTAGAGTCTCCATCAAAACAATTTGTAACCGCTCCTCGGAGCCAGCTCCGGAGCTGAGGCTGTCAGCGGCTAACTAGCCATTCTCAGACCATTGCTTCTGTTTGCGTGACTAAATACAGACAATTAAAGCCGAGCACTTTCATTCTCTATGAACTCATTGTTATCCAGGGTTCAAGTACTTGGATAATGGGCCACAGGGAGACGGGCGGATCATGATGGGCAGTGGCAGAGGGCTACTTGCTGAAGCCCATTCCTCATTATCTGCTGCATGCTCTCCACCGTGACGGAGGGCTTCAGGTTGTCCTCCTTCCCTGTGGGTTTTGGTCAAGATGGGCCAAGGAGATCCCATCTCCCAGACCCCTGACCTGATGCTTGGGTCCAAAGAGGAGTCCTTGCTTCTTGGGTCCTGGCAATGACAGGCGTAGGGACCTCCTTTGGAGCACCAATGGTGAATCACTAAGGGCGGTGACTGGCCCTGCTCACTGCCCCAGTCACCATCTGCGTCACCAGGAGCCTCTCAGGGATTTCTGAGGCTATGTTCATCTCTCCTGATGCTCTGGGCTGGAGTGGAGGACACCAGAATCCCATCAGTTCCTGAGCTCCCCAGGGCCATGGTCTTTCATGCTGAGAGTCAGTTATAAGACCCTGCACCCTAAAGAGTTAGGGCTTCCTCCCTGCAACCCTGAATGCAGTGCAGATAACAAAACCCACAAAGCCATGGTGCAAGCTATGCTAGGGTCTTAACGATATTTAGTAGTTTTTCCCAAAGCATCATATTTTTTTTTCAAATATTTTTCCTCAATTTTTGATGCTGCGCTCTTCCTATGCCCCTAAACAGCTGCTCCCTGCTCAGTGGATAATCACCCTTAATTTACTCGCCCTTCAGTTCTCTCCCCCCACCTTTGGTGATATCCATTCCATGCCTTCCTATTATTTATTTAATACTTTCTTAAATGCAATTTTCATCTACTTTCTCCCCTTCCCCGCCCCTCTTCCCCAACCCTAGTTAGCCCTGTCCTGCTGTAACTCTGAGATCCTGGGATTGAGGGGCTCATTAGGTTTCTCCTGAGTCACTTGGAAGTAAATGCATGGCTGGGGCAGGTGCTGGGCTTCTGAACACCTGGGTGCCCTTTGCATTTGTCATTGTGCAAGAGGAGAACGGGGATACCTGAGAGAGGATGCCTCTAAGAGAGGTGCATGTGGCACTGACCACAGGAGGGGTCTGTGGGCACACAGGGTAGGCAGCAGCAGCAGGTAGAAGAGAGAGGGGTCCTGCAGAGAGAGCTTGACTCTGAGGATGAAAAAGAGGCCTTGATTCCTCAGTTCCTTTTCTCCAACCTTCCCTTCTCTGCCACAGAGCTTTCCATGCCCTGCAGTCAGACTTCCAAACGCCTCCACAGAATAACCTGGTTTTATCTCGAATACCCTTATGCTCTTAGGCAGTCCCCCTCCCTTGCTGGGACTCAGTTTCTTCTTTTACAAAATGGGGACAGTACCATTCTCCTCTGCGCTTTTCCAGGCTGGGGCTTTTCAGTCCCTAGATATAATAGGGATGCCTTCTGGATCCTGTTGGAAGCAAGCCCAGAGCAGAGCCTGCCAAGGGCCATCCCTAGCTCTCAGGGAAGGCTCAGCAGGGTCACAAAGCTGTAGCAGGTACAGAGCCCCAGAAGCTAACAGGGACCGTGTCCTAGGGCAGTGACACCGTTTCTGCAGCTCAGATGGAGGCTGAGCAGACCTGAACCCAGAGAGAAGTTTGCTTCCAGGTAGTTTCTGGTCAACCCTCCTCTGAGCTGCCCCCACTTGGGGCCCCTGGTGGTTCCAGATAACTTTAAATAAGTAAAAACATCTCTCAGAGTCCACTAGGAGCAACTGGCCTCTGCTCAGGAACCCTTTACTGTCTCTCTTCCTCCATGTTCTGCCTGGGCCAGCGTAGGCTGGGACTCAGAGCCTGGCCACAAGTGACCCTGTTTCCCAGGAGTCTTGGGAAATCCTGCCCATTACACACCCTTCAGAGATGACCCCTTCCCTGAGCCAGGGTCCAAGCTCTGCTCCCTCAACAAAACTCTTCCGCTCACCCCATGGCTTCTCCAGGTGTCCAACTGTCCCAGCTGTCCCTGTCCAACTAGGAGCCTGTAAGGACTTGGCCTATGACAGGAATGAAGGTATCATGGTCTGCAGGGTGCCTGGGGAGCCTGGGCTCAGGCCTCTTGAGGCTGATGTGTCTTAGGTAAATGTGGCCCTCCTTTAAGGAAAAGTAGTGCATGGAATTTGAGTTTCCTCATGGGGCCTGATAAAGACCTCAGAGGCCCAAACTCTGAGAGGAGAGGCCCTTTTCCTTGCTCCCCGGTGGGTGCACCTGGGAGTGTACCTGGTGCCCAGTGGTAACTTAGTAGGAGAGCACTCAGCAAAGGCCTGGAGTCACCCTGGTGATGCTCCTTTGGGAATGTCAACCCTGATTTTTTGCTCTCGGAGTTCTCATTTTGTGGGTGACTCTACCTTGCGGGTGTCCTAAGCACATGCTCACTTTGTCTATTGAGGGTTCACACTGTCTTCTGGGCTGCAAGCTGATGGCTGGTCCTGCCTACCTGCTGTGTAGAGGATATTAGAATGAAGGGCTTGGGGACCCTGTCCTTCTGTGGAAGGGTGGCAGTGTCAAGCTGAAGGGGCACTGTGGTGTCCTGGTGGCATGGAGTGGCAGGAATGATTGTGGACCACATGACCTGGGGCCATGGGCAGAGGCTGTGGTGCTCATGGGGGTCCCCAGGTTGTGGCTGCAGGGACACTCTCCCTGGTTGGGATGGTTCTGTTGTGGATCAACTGTAACTTTCAGGTCTCTCCTGCCAGGTGCCAGGAACCTTGAGGGTCCGTTGTTCAGGAGGACTTTTTCTCTGCTGTCCTCTCCTCTTGCTGCATGGCCTGGGGAAAGAGCCGTGCTAGAGAAACTAGCAGGCAGGGGCCAGCCCAGTGCAGCTGGGTGGCAGAGCGCAGCATCAGGCTCACGTTGTGGGGATACCTTTTAATTCTGAGCCCAGTAGCTTTCCCGTGGGGAGCTTGCCTGCCAGGCTGAGGCAGAAGTTCTAACGTGGCTCTCTGGGCCCAGGAGGCCCCAGATTTCCTGCACTCCTGGGGACTGGGGTGAGGCCTTGCCTAAGTGATCAGCATGTCCTCTCTTGGTCTTTGATTGGACTGGACCTGGGGGAGTGAGCAGGGAGCAGGCGTAAGGTGGGCAGCCTGGTGTGTCGTAACCGTACCCAACCCCCTCATTTCTCCTAGGGTGGCTACTGATGGCTCTTGCTTATTTGTTTGCCTAGACAGATGGTCCCTGTGCTCCCTTTCCACTCTTGGAGAGGGTGGCCCACGGCCTCACGCTCCCTGATGACTCCTTACCTGGCTCTACCGGCTGACCTTGGTCTAAATGGCGTGTCTCACAGGGGCCTTTCTGGCCCACCCAGGACTCCCCGTCTTGCTGTTTTATATTTCTTGTTCTGTGTGCATTTCCTCCCCTTCAGCCTTTTCCCTATTACTGACTATTTGTCCCTCTGCCAGATTATCAGCTCCACAAGAAGGACAGGGCTTTTGTGCCTCTGTTCCCTGCTGCGTCTTTAGCACCTAGAACCTTATTCAGCTTATAATAGATGCTCAACAAAAAGATGTTGAAGGGGAAAATGAAAAGGAGTGTGTGATCCAGCACGGGTCACCCAGGACATGGGGAGAGGAGCTGTTGAGAGTGGGGGAAGGGATTCTTGTGAGCTGAAGCAGTCAGGGAAGGCTTCCTGGAAGAGGTGGGCTGGAAATGTAGATCAAAGTTTTATAAGCAGAGGGAAGAAAAGGCAGCGAGAGTGACAGTGGGCTGACATCTGCTCCTGGGCTCATTTGGAGTTGGTTTGGGAAAGTCACTAGAAGGTCTGGAGTTTCTGTGAAGGGTTTTGGTCCTCACCTCATCTTGGAGGTACAGGGCTACTTAGAGGGGGTTTTCGTTTTAGTATAGTTGATCTTGCCTTTCCTGCTTAATTACAAAAATTCGACATGGGCACTACTAAGATTCAGACAGTACAGATGGATATCAAAAGAAAACCCAAAACCCCCTTTTAACTTGCTCCTTTCTGCAGAAAAAAAACAACCCTATTTTGAGTTTTGGTGTGCACCCTCCCAGACTGTTTATTATAGGTTGATATTGTGTATAAGGTAAATGCTCGCATAGATAAAGTCACACATATGTATTTTCTTCTGCATAGTAGGATTATACTGTATTTTGTTCTGAGACTTGCTTTTATATATCTATATATCTATATCTATCTATCTATCTATATATATATATATATATATATATATATATATATATACACATATATGTATATATATGCGTGTGTGTGTGTATATATATATTTACCCAGGGGCACTTAACCACTGAGCCATATTCCCAGCCCTTTTTCTATATTTTATTTAGAGACACAGTCTTACTGAATTGCTTAGGGCCTCTTTAAATTAATGAGGCTGGCTTTGAACTCACAGTCCTCCTGCCTCAGCCTCATGCCCAGTTTTCCATATTTTTATTGGTGCACTATAGTCGTACATAATGGTGGGATTCATTGTTACATATTCATACAGACAATGTAACAATGTAACCTGGCCAATATTATTTCCCAGTACTTCCTCTTTCTCTCTATTCTGCTGATCTCCCTTCAATTTTCATAACTGAGACTTTCTTTGTAAAACACTAAAAGTATTGTTTGCAGACCAAATCATCAGATGCATAGGAAGAGCACACAATTTAAAATTTCTGTATAATCATCTGTAGTGCGGTGTATTCCCATTCATGTAACCATATACCTGTAGATGAACATTAAAGCACTTTTCATTTTTTCCTTCTTCATTATACTTATATTGCTGCATACCTACAGTTGTGAACTAGTGAACTATCTGTAGGATAGACTTCTAGAAGTAGTGTTGCTGGGTCACTGGGTCTCTGTATTTAATACTTTGAGAAAAATCACCAAATTGCTCTTCAAAGTAATGTTTGTATACAGTCTATACATGTCTGTCAATATGGTATGAATAGTACTCATTTTCTAAATTCTCACCAGGGTTGAATATAATCACTATTTTAAAAGTTTGTCAATATTAAGGATGAAAACTGGTATCTTTGATTCATATTTCTCTCATTGATAGTGCAACCAGCTACCTTTTCATATATATATATATATATATATATATATATATATATATATATATATATATATATATCACCTGCTCCAATGTCTTCTATAAATTCTGGGCTAGTGTTTTCTCCCCATTTTTTCTATTTTGTTTCATTGATTTTTAAGAGCTCTTTACATATGTTGATCATTAACTCTTTGTCATACATATATATTTAAAATATTTTCTTGGATCACTCTAGAGCAAAGAAAGGACAATTAGAGGCAAGGCTTAGAAAAACTGTCCTGATGGCAATCTCAGGATTTTTGAGGTGTGGGAGACCAGGACCACAGAGATAAGGTACCAGATAGTATTCTGAGTATGGGAAGGTGAGGCCTGATTATCCTTTTATATTATAAAGCATGTACCTCATTCCTCATTCCACTAGAGGCAACCCAGGTGTGTGTTGAAGACTTTTGGAAAGGTCTAGAACTGATTGGTAGGCCTTGACCTGAGTGTTGGTACATAAAGAATAAATTATTTGCTTTTCCTGGCCTATGTGGGCTTCAGAATCCAATTCTGACTCTGGTTGTGGCTCTGCTTGACCCAGAGGGGACGCTGACATCTGCCCTGATATCACCTGGCACCTGAGAGGCAGCCCTGCTGAGCCTTGCTGGGACCTGGGGGAGCCCGAGGACCCAGAGACAAGGATGCAGCTTATGGGAAAGACAAGCAGGCCACCTTGGGCCACGCCTTGCTGGGCAGGAGATGGGTGCTGAGCAAGGCTTCACTTTGCCTCTGTATAAAGAGAGAGTTACCCCCAGATTTTAAGGTGCTCAAAGCTCTGAGAGCCTGTAGTCCAGGAACATAAAATCTAGAACAAAAATCAATATACTATTGCTAAAACTAACCACAGACATCCCACAGTGAAGACGATTACCACAGATTGAGCTCAGCCCTGTCTGGGGATCCAGCTCTCTCCTGCCCCTGAAGATGGGTATCATTGTTTACTCCGGAAACTAGGAGTAGGGGGCTTCCAGTCTGGCCTGTGGTGGCCCAGACAGTTCCTGTCAGAGCTGAGACCCAGCCACCCCCAGGCATTGGAAGAGCCAGCCCCTCACTGGTACCTCTGAGTACCCACAGCTGGCTGGTAACATTTCTGACCACTGTCCTGGATTTACACCTCTGTGCGTATGTGGATATGGCCAGACTGGGAGTCCAGTGGCCCATGGAGTTCGGTCCTCAGCACCTTGCTTGGTCTGCAAAGGTTCTGGCAGGTTCTTGTGTTTAAACCAGCCTTCCAATAGGCTGCTGGCCACCGATCTCGTGAGAATCCTTCATTCCCGCCTGCTGGAAGTGACCTCTGACCATTGTCCCTGGAGGATTTACCTTGTAAGGGAGCGTGGAGTGAACATTCAGAATTAAGAGCAGAAAGGTAACGTTGGAAGGCATTTCATCTATTCTTCAGAGACGCCCACAAGTCTTGTTTTCCCTCCTCACCACTTAGGCAGCAATTTCTCTCCTTGTTTCTAACAGCTACCTATAGAAAACACTTGAATGCAGATCATATCTTGATGGTATTTACTAATATAAATATTTGCTTCCTAGAAGTAATGTTACACAAAATGCTTTAACGGCAGGCTAAGCGACTGAATGCTCGAGGTAAGAAACGCCACTTCTGGGGGTGGAGCTGGTGTCTAGCCAGCTCCACCGTGGGAAATGGGAATGGCAGAAGGGCCACGTGTTGATACATCTGGGCTGCTCTTTCCGAGGACATTGTGGGCACTTTTCAAATGATAAACACGTCTTTGCTAGCTCCCCCCACCCAACCCTGGAGCTTAACAGAGGCGTCTCCCAGCACTCCGTGAGGTTCAACTGCATGCTTACCATGTGCCCAGAACTGTGCTATGGAATTTCAAGGAGTGATATCAAATCAGATATTGGTTGCATTTATTCCACCTGGTATAATATCCAAGAAGAAGGAAGGAACTGAGTGAACCAAACAGGTCTGCAAAGAACCAACGAAATGTTGCAGACCAAGACTGGGGTGGGCAGATAACTTTGCCATGGAATTAGAATACTTTTAAGTGTGGGCTTATTTCAAGCAAATTTAAATAACACAAAATTCCACTAGGGCTAAAGACCCCAAAGGTCTCAGGGTTTGAGGAAATAAAATTTGAAAAGGCATTCACCTCTGACTCTGCGTAGAGCCTGCAGCATGGGGCTTAGTGGCTAAGGGGAATAATGCCATGTGCATGTGCGTGCTTTTGTGCGTGCGTGCACACCTGTGTGTTTGCATGTGTGTGCATGGGTGCACGTGTGTGCACTTGCATGTGTGCATAGCTTCTCTTTTAGGGTGACGATCATTGGATCATTGGAAAATTCCCTGCAAAATGAACCCACCGTGCTGGGTCCTTGCATCCTGTATCCATTTGAGAGTCGACTTTCTTTCTTCACCCAGGGTGACTCTGTTTTCAGATACACTGGATTTGGAGAGTGCCTTTGAGGCCGATCCTTTTATATTTGATATTATTACCATTTTTTGTTAACTGAATGGCATTGCTTTTAACAAATAAACAAGTGCTAACTGCCAACTTCTCTGGCTGGACAGCCGCGAATCGGCTTCAGCCAGTGAATAGATGACATATCAAAGAATATGTTGACTAATCCCTTCCCTGTCTGAGAGCGTTTTCCAGATCGTAGACAAATACACTGGAGGCGTTTAAAATAGAAGTCTGGGCATGGCCACAAGTGTATTCTGGGGAGTTACGGAATCCACGTGTTCTAGGCAGGTGAGTATTTATAGGCAATGCCGTGAAGTTGGGGAACGCCCGGAGACACACTCCATCATCTGGAAGATTGTGGCAGAAACATGCTGGAATGACATTCTGCTTTTATTTATTATTTGCTACCAATGTGACTATTTTTTAATTCTTTTAAACAAATAATTTCATCGTAAAGCCTCAGACTGATTTTTTTTTTTTTTTTTTTTTGCGAAATAGTTCTAGTGAGCTAATTTATTTTTCAACTTTAAAACATCAGCATTTTATAGATCGGAATTTCACAATGTGAGGATGATTGCTACGTACAATTTGCAAAATTGTGATTAGCCAGCCCTTGCTTTGAGTTAGTTCTCCCTAATTCACAAAGGCTTCCAAGAATAGTCTGCACAAAATTCAGTTTGCTAATTGCAGGGCAGATTTTTAGAGGGCAGTTTAAAGAATGAAGTCCTAAGGGTTTTATCTATATTTATATCTCTTGTTAAACCAAACTCTTATGTAAATGTTACAATCTGTAAATAACTAGCAGGGCTGCCTTCTTAAAGGCAAGATTGCGTCTCCATTTTTTGAGATTTAGCAAAATTATTAAATGGCAGAGTTGACTTAAGATGCAAGTATATTTGGAATGAGCTAATAAACATTAATCAATATCATCAGCTGTATTTGTGTGACTATTTGAGGGCTTCAATGTATGGAGACCTTCAGTTTGCAGTTGAATTTCTCACAAATTAAAAAAAAATTAAAATAAAATAAAGGCATTGCCCTTAGTGATGTTTTAGGAGGAAAAAAAAATGGAGATAGCTTTGTATGCTCTTACTTTTTATAGTCGTTAATGTTTCAGGAAACCTTGCATGACTGTATACAGTCTGGATTATTTTTCATTCCTCTGCCATTGGACAGGAAAGAAATTACTGACTTCCATTAGTGTTACTGGCAATCCCCATTTTCTGACATCTGTTCCTTCCTAAACATTTTACCAACCTTGATGAAAAGTAGTTTGGTGTTAGTCGCTGACTTGAAGGAAAAAAAAAAAGAATGATAAAAAAAAAAATCACATTGATTAAACACCCAAAGTCATTTCCCAATAACAAGCAATGCTTAGATGGCCGCTGCACTTTATTTATTTATTTTTCTTAAATCTAGATAACTTACAGAAATTCTAATCATGTTTAATCTTTGAATTAAACTGAATTAGTGGCTTCTCATTTTAAAATAGAAGTATAGTGGACTCATTCTAGTCAATTTTAATCAGAGTCTTTGGGCTCTATTCAGAAGGAATGGTTTTGGTCTTTCTCGGAGAAATCATGTAATGCACTTCTCCTGAGCAAATTATACTTTCTCAATTCATTAAGTCTTCTTTATCCCCCAGTTCCCAGGCAAAAGCCCACAGCATCCTGGGGGTCAGGACCCAATAAAGAATGAGGAACAGGAATGAGCAGCTGGTAGTAGGGGGCTGGAGTTGAGAGACAGGGTCTGGATCTGATGTCTTTGGGGACCTTAGAGTCCCCTGGGCAAAAGCCCTCTCAGGGTGACCTCAAAGATAGAACTGTGTGAGACGTACATATTTTGGGAAATTTGGTCCCAGAGAAGAATAAAACTTCACCACCCCTCCCCCAACTGGATTACCCAAATGATTTCCAGATTAATTTCATCCATGAAATGACATTCAGATCTCTCCTCTCCTCGGCCCCCAGCAGAATCAGGGCCTTTGATTCAGTTTGTAAGCCGTGGTTGAAGACCTGTGTGCCCTGGACATATCATTAAAGACAGAGGTATATTTCAATCAATTATAGATGTATTGAATGATGAGTGTGTGCCATGTGCTAGAAGCACAGAAAGAAGAAGATGGAGAAATGACCCTGGCCCCAGGCCTTCGTTCTAGCGGCCTGTACAAATGCAGCACACTGTTTCCTCCCCTTAGGTGTGGGTGTCCCAGGGCATCTTAGGGGGCTCTCGTCCAAGGTCACATGCAGTGTGCGGTACCTGCCCTCACCTTGGTCTGGAGTGCCATCCACCTCTGCAGGCTGCAGACTGCCTCTGCCATGTCCCCTCCTCCCCCAGAGCCTGCTCTCCTGCAAATCCATGGGGCCCAAGCCCACCTCTGCAGGACCACTGCCCTCTCCATGGCTTGTGGTTCAAAATGATAAAAGAAATCTTAATGCAGTACCACAAATTCAGGAAACAGAGGACTAGGAAACAAAGCCACCCCTGTACCCCGTCATCCCCACTGGCCCAGCACAAACCAAGGACTAGCCTTTTGGTAAACTTTTGGTAAATTTTTTATCTCCTTTTTTTTTCATACACATTTTTCACTGTATATAATTATAATAATTGTACCCCTAATTTTAAATCCTTTCCTCAGGCATCATGTGATTTGTATTTTGCTAAAAGTTCCCATATACTTTATAGCCATCATTCTTTAATAGCTGCCGTTTCCCACTGAATGGATGTGCCATGATTTACATCACAATTCCTTTATTATTGTCATTCAAGTTATTTCCAATACTTCTCTAATATAAGAAATACTGTGATGAGCATCTTTGTATGAAAAGAAAATCTTTTTTTTCCTTATTTCAGGGTATTCCCTTAGGCCAGATGCCCAGAGGGGAAACTTATGGGCTACAAGTTCCACTCTGCTTTCCTGCTCTTTCTCACCAGTCTCTCTGTTTGGGTGGGACTTGGTCTCACTGCCTCAGGGACTTTTAGGCTCCTTCTGGGTAGTGGATGCATGTATCACTTGCTTGCTTCTTGGAAGTCCCTTTAAAACTGACTCTTGGCCAAGCCCAAAAGAACCGTAGTCCAAAAAACCAAAATGTGTACAACAGAATTATAAGGAATAAAACTATAGAAGTGTGTCATGCAGTTAATTCATGAAAATATGTGCTTATATTTTTTAGGGGAAAAAAGTGTATTCAGTCTTCATAAGCAGATGCTCCCCCCCACCACCACCACCTGAAATTCCCCTCTTATTCCATCTCAGTAATACTTTCTGGGTGACACAGTCAATATTTGGGAGCTCATGCTGAGATTTTTTTTTTTAACTTTCTGCTGCCCAACACCTGGGAAGATGGAACCATCCCCGAGCCCCTTCCTCTCATTCCCAGATTGGGTTTCCAAATGCCCCCAGACTATGGATCAAGGCAGAGGGCTGATGTGCTCACTGAGAGCTCAAAGCCTGAGGTCCCACTTGTCAGTGACCACTCTGGATTGGCTCCTCCCATCTCATACAACGTCATGGGGTTCTTACTGGAAGGACAGGTCAGTGGGAGAGATCTGTTGTGGACATCGTGGTTCTTTGGGGGAGGTAATAGGTCTGCAATGTCCTCCCATCACATTGACTAGAAAAACCAGCGTGAGAAGTTAGAGGAAGAACCAAGGGCCGTGGAGGCTTCAACCCTTTCTGAGCCCAGAGCCCTCTCTGGTATTCCTGACACACTAGACCACTCACTAGACCTAGGAAGGTTCTCAAAGGGCCTCCAGGCCTCCTCATTTGGGCTGGGCTTTGCTGGTAGTGTCCACCCCTCTCATGCTTGCTGGATGAAAGGACCAGCATGAACCAGGAGTCCCTGGAGGCCCAGCTCCAACACTGCACAAGTGTCTCCTCTCCCATGGCCCAGCCCAGCCCAGCCCCTCACCCCTTCCTTCCCTCCTTTCCTCTGGCCCCTCCCTGGGCTCCCCCCTCCTCAGGCACTTAACTCCAGGCCAGCAACACCTCCCGCCTCCTGTTTGCATCCTGGATCTTTCTTGAGTTGCTAATTCACCCACAATCAATAATTCTATTCTTTTAAAGAAATTACGGAATATTTCTAAGTATGCAGGGACGGGGGGTAAAGCACAGTGTGTTTCATTTTCGATTCGATGTGTTCTGGATTTAGAATTGCTGAATAATTCATTCCCGCTTAAAAAGTAAACTTACTATCTCTATGAGAAGTTGACTGGGGGCGGGGAGGAGCCGGGGGGGGGGGGACTTCATGAAGAATTGATTCCAGGGTTACAGACTTCTTGGGTTGGCAGCGTGAGAAAGAAACCGGGCGTCGGGGCGAGAAGCTTTCCTCCTTTCCATGGTTGGGTGGCAAGATGGTCTTGGCCAGGCTTGGAGGGGACACTGCTGGGTCTTAAAGCTTTCATGTGTCCTTGGAGAATTTCTCTGGTGTTCAGTCCTTCAAGGTACCCATCTCACTGTTGTTCTGCTCCTCCATCTTTCCCTTCCTCTGTCTCTCCCGTTCCCATCTCTCTGTTTATACCTCTATCTGCTTGACGATCTTTATGTCCCACTGTCCTTCCTTTCATCTGTCCGTCTCCCACTTTTTACCCACCCACTTAATCGTCTACCTATGTATTTACCTACCCTTAGTCATCTTCCCATCCATCCATCCAGCCAGCCAGCCAGCTATCCACTGTGTGAAACATGACCGTTTCTGAACTTCACAGTTTCCCTTTGTATTCTGTTGGGAGATTCAGGCAAGGAAATTACTGTCAGTGTTACAAGGTGGTCATTTCCTGTTTGCTGCACCCCTCCCTCCGAGAAGTCAGAGCTTCTTTCTTCATCAAATTCCTCTCTTCTTCCGGTCCTTCCTGAAAACTGATGAGCTAGGGTATCCTAAGGTGTTAATGGTGAACAGCAAGTCCACATACTTTCTAGACCCTTGGTTGTACACAGGAAGTGGAAGACCACAGAGAGAAACAGCCCCCCCCCAAGTCATGCAGTGAGTAGTGACTCTCAGCTCTCACGTGAATGCTGCTGTTCTAGACTCATCCACGTCAGCTCCTTGGCTTGAGGAGCATTTTCTATGACATCTGGGTTCACGTCTTCCTGATCCATAGGAAACAACGGCAGATATGGTGAGTGAGGGCTTTTTTGGTGGGGATGGGGTCTAAGTGCCCAGTGTC
Source organism: Marmota marmota marmota (assembly GCF_001458135.2). Classification (NCBI taxonomy): domain Eukaryota; kingdom Metazoa; phylum Chordata; class Mammalia; order Rodentia; family Sciuridae; genus Marmota; species Marmota marmota. Next base: position 15,693,730 of record NW_026000205.1, on the reverse strand, counting down.
CCTTCTCAGTCCTCTGCATTTGGTCATTTGGGGTCTCTGGCATCAGGCTGCTTCTGAAGAACAGAAGATGGCGTAGTTAGAGGCAATCTAGGTGTGGCTCCAACTCCTGCTGCTACAATTTGATTTGGTTTGAGTGTCTCTCAAAGCTTCATGTGTTGAAATTGAATCTCCATGGGGAGGTATGGAGAAGGCAGAAGCTTAATCCAGCTGTGGGGTTTAGAGGCAGAACCTTTGGAAGGTGATGATTGAGATTTAGATAAAGTCCTCAGGGTGGAGTCTTATCATTGAATCTTGGTGACTCTATCAGAAGAAAGGGAGAGACCAGACAAACACCCCCACACAAGCACTCTCTCTTGACACACAGTGCTCTGTGCTGTCTCAGGACTATGTCAACAAGAAAGCCATTAGCTTTACTTTGAATATCCAAAACTGTGAGCCAAAATAAGCCTCTTTTCTTTATAAAGTAGCCTGCCTTAGTTGTATTTTATTGTAGTAATGAAAAACAGACACATATGCCATTCTTGTGGCCAATCCTCATCCTCAGCTTGGACACCTCAGCTGGGTATAGAATCTAGGAGGAGAGGCAGTAGGGGTGGTGGCCACAAAAGGGAGTTTGTCTGTAAGTCACTCGCAGATGGTTCCCCTGAGACTCCAATCCAATTCTCCTATTTGGGGGCATCCATTGTCCCCTCCCCACTCTCCTCCTGCAGGACACTCCAGTGGCCTGTTGGGGTGTGAGTGGGCATGGAATCCTAGAAGTGCCAGGTCTGGCATTGCCTGGGGTGTCCAATTCAGTGGACTGTGGCCTGGGTGAAGTGTGGCCCTGGCATTAAGTCCTGGCAAAAGACCAACCCAGATGTTACTTGTGAACAGCCTCCAGATGTTCCCAGTGTGGGGGCAAGCTGAGCCTTCGTCACGGGTGCTGGGTTGCCCTGCTGTGCCAACTATTGGACATGTGTCTGTTGGCTGTCACTCTTTTCTCAGGTGTCCCCTTCACAGCAAGGGGCTGTCCTTTCTCCGCTGTGATTCCACAGTGCATTCAGGGAGCTCGGAGTCCCACACCCGCCAACTGCACACCATATACCTTGTCTCCTCTCTGCTAAATCACAAACAGAAATTGAACTTAGGGTCACACATGAAGTCATGAGTGTAAGTTTATTTTTTACATGTGGAGTGTTCTTTATTTACAGTCGAAATCCCCTGAAGATTAAACTTTAAAAAGATTTAATAGTGCTGGGGTCAGATGGTGACCTCTTGACATGCTCCAGGCAAGACAGCAAAGCTCAGAAATAGCAAACTCTTTGAAGAGGCTCGGCAAGGAGGGCCGGCCCCGCTATGAGGAGCATGTTCCTGCTGGCCAGCCAGGGCTCCATGCTGTTCTGCCAAGGCCCTGGAAGGAGGGCAGGAGCCTCTGAAAGTCCACCTATGAATCTGGTGGCCAGAGCCACACAAGGAGAGCAGGATGAAGGAAAGAAGATGTTGGTTTGGGGCTGAGAGTCAAAGCCAGAGCTCTCTGTATAGAAATGTCTTCCTTTTGCTCAGGGTGGTGAAAATGAGTCTCCTTCAGACAGATGGGCATGTATCTTTGCCTTCTTCTCCAGGATCCTCTTAAGAGCTGGCCCCTGGTGATTTCTGAGAAGAAGGCCTATGGATGGCTGTTGCTGCCCTTGCACGAGACATGGGTGTGTACCTCCATCTTTGGCACATGTAAGAGAAGGAATCTGCTGAATGAATGGACCTCAAAAGACATTTTTTTTTCTTTTTCTTTTTTAAACTGGGACACTTTTCTTTTAAAGTCTTTTATTTTTCTTATGCAGTTTTGGTCTCGTGTTCACTGACAACCTTTTGTTAAAGGACAATAATACGTTGGAGTGAAGGCAAGAGGAGTGCACATCCTCTGTGGCTGGATTTTGGGTGTAAAACTCAAGCTCAGGGCCTTGGATTTACACCCAACTGCGAATGACTGAGGCCGGTTGCCACAGCTGAACCCTGCCCTGGCCGGTGTGGTTCATCCCATCTTACTTCCTCTGGGAATCCGGGCTCTTCTCAGTGAGCAGTTATTTTATGAGCAAAGTGGGGTGTTTTCCAGGCCTGCATTTGATTTTCACTTACAATTATCTCCACATAAGACTTCAATTTTAGATTTTGAATTGGAGACACATGAACCCGGCTCTGCATGTTAAAAGATCAGTGACAAAAATCACATGACATTTGCATGCCGTAATTGCTCCCCCCCCACCCCCCTCAGCAGGCTTTGTCTGGAAGTTCTAGAAAAGACCTGCACGAAGTGGCCATTCACCCTTTGTTTGGGGGCAGCTTTTGAGATTTCAGTTTGGGTTTGGGTTTCTTTGCGTTTGTACCTAAATTCCCCCTAGGTGAGGCACGTTTATTTTTAGTTATCTTCAGACCACACCCTTGGAACCCCTAGACCCTTGGTCTGCATTTCTGCCACCCCCTGTGGCATGAGCTGTGGAATTTTTATCCTTTGGCCAATGCTTTGTCCTCTGATGGTGGAATTAGCAGTCATAAGACTTTTAAGGACGGAGGGCAGGTTTTCCCTATCATGAAGGCTTCAACAATGAACTTGGACTACTGGTCAGTAGTATGAGTGAGCAGAATTGGCCTGGGCTCCTTGATCCTTTATTTTTAGCACGGATGGATGGACCAGATTTTTTTTTTCCAGTGTTGGGGTGGAACCCAGGGACTTTTACATGCCAGGAGGACAGTCTACCACTGAGCTACACCCCCAGCCCTGGTCAGACATTTCTGTGCCATTTCCTCTTCTCTCCATTGAGGGAGAACACTGTTTTGTGGGGCTAAAGAGGATGACTCGAACTAATGCCTGCAATGTGCCTAGCACAGTGCCTGGTGCAAAGTAAAAAAACCCTCTGTGCCTAATTAGCAAGATGATCATCACTCAAATATTAGCTGAGCAGCAAGCAATTAGGTGGCATTCTGTGTGCTCAGCTCTAGGGAACTCCCTAGCAGGCATAGATAGTCATTGCCCAGCTGCAGTGACCACAAGGCCTGAAGAAGTCAGCAGGGAAATGCTTTCTGAATCTCCGGACGCTCATTGAGAAACAATCTGAGACTTTGTGAGAGCCTAGCAGGGCCACGGCTGCCAGAGGGCAATTTTAACTTCTGTGTGGTGCTCATGTCCCTATCACAGCAAAACCTCTGCAGCCTCCAACCAGGCACCAAATAAACCCATGTGTTGGTAGGAAGGATCTTTGTGTAACCTATTCTCTGGGCTCTGTGCTGCCCTTGATCTGCACTCAGAACTCGATGGGAGTTCTCTACAATGGCCAGAGGGGAGGACTTGGCTCTTAATGATCGCTTATTCAATAAATAGTGATGCATTATTCTGGCTGTCCACGTAGCCTTAACTAATCACCCAAGTTCCGTTGGAATCGTTTTGTAATGCAAATAGTTATTTGTACCACATGTGTGCTTCAGAAATAAGGTCTGATCTGGTGACTCCATCCCATCGGAGGGAGATCTGCTTGACCCAGTATGTGCTGGAGGAGACGAGCATGCCTTTCTCTGGAAAAATCATTGCATGTTCATAGACGTGAAAAGAGATTTTTTCTTTGGGGTTTTTCCTCACCGCTCCTGCTCTTGAAGTCACCATCTCCAGGTATTTGTTGTGCTTTGGATCTAGTGGTGACCTTTGAAAATTAGGGTCCATCAAGAGGTCCTTGGAAACAGTGACCGCTTTAATTTTGCTGTTCTCGTTTTTTCTCTCTCTCTCTCTCACCTCTTCACTCTTTTCCCTGCCCCTTGCAACAGTAGAATTAGTGAGCATTATCGGAGAGAGAAATGAGAATTGTAGAGAGAGAAGCACTTAGGCAAGGGGAGCTCTTTTGGACCTTAGGAAAATGGATCTTATTCCAGGGCTGGCTTTTGTGAGGTCCGCATATCAAGAAGGCCAGCGGCTTTACGTGAGAGGTACCTTAGCAGTCAGAAGGGCTGGCTCAGGGTCCCTCTCGGGCCTCTCAGTAGACCAACACCTGTCCTAAGCCACATCTGAGAACATGGGCCACACAACTGCAAGCAAGTAGAACAGAGCCTTATTGAGAAAAGCCCGAAAGGACCGGGGCAATCAGCTTACAGGGAATATTTTTGCTTGGTAGGAATGTGGCCCTGCTTGCTGAAAGCATATCCTTTGCACAGGGAACACACATAATCCGAGGCCAACTTTGCCCTTTGAGTAAAAATAGGCTTAGCTGGAATTTTGGAGGTGGGGGGCTGGGGAATGGGAGGTGGGAAGGAATCTATTTCAAGCCTGTCCGACTGAATATCCGTGTATAGACTGAGTCAACAGAGTTCTGTTTTGTATAGTGAGTGGGACCAGCTAACAGAAGAAACACCCATTAAAATGGTGATTAGGTTAATTTAAGGGAGCACTTAACTATGGCTCATATAAGCACTTGTTGGAGTTATGTTTTGGAGAACTTTGGAAGCCCAGGGATGGTACAGACACATGTTTATCAGTTCTACTCTCCTGCCTGCATCCCTTTGGTGCTGCTATAAGTTTCTTAGGGCCATGTCAATATTTCCATTAAAACACACATTTTTTAATGGAGATTTATTACGGTGACAGGATATTTTGCTCTGGGGGCATAACATAACGTATTGGGTCTATACTTGGGGGAGATGCTTTCTCTACCAAATTTCTGAAGAAAAATCAAAATTGATTTGGGCGTTATTGAACCGCACTACTTGATTTTCAAAAAGTATTGATTGAGCAGAATAGACTAAAATTTTATAATATAATACGTTTTGGGTGATGTTTTATAATCTCATGACTTAAATCAGATGCTGTATTTGAAAGTGCTTACCATTATTCCTGGTATACAGTAAGTATTCCATAAATACCGCTTTGGTTCTTTTACTTCGATTACTTCTACCACCACCACCACCAGTACCCATCTACTAAGTTAGGTAAATACTGAGTACCATATTGCATACTTTATTTATCAGAATGATAGGAGGTTCTGGGTGCCCACAGGTTGAATATTAATTGTTCTAAATCTGATCTTACGTAGGTTTGTGGCCAATAGTATTATATTACGATGAATTTGGTGGTTTACGCAGCTTGGATGAAAAATTGCAGAAATGGGGCAGAAGCCCTCTCTTGAGAGAGTCAGTTTCTTGCATGCTGTTGTTTGTGGGCATAGCCTGCTTAGGGGCCCGTTTAGTTTTTCATCTATCTTGGCTTTTCAGTTTTCTGGGCTTGGAAGTGGGGAATTGGAGGGACTCAGAAGACCATGACTTTGGAGCTGGGAAATGGGAGGAGGCCTGGTTCAAAACCTTGCTTTGCCACCAAAGAGATTTGGAAAAGTCACATTGCAATTCTGGGCCCGTGTTCCTCTTTCCAGGAGTTAAACTCCAAAGTTCTTGCATTCTGACATTTGGACTCTGAGATCCTGTCTATGAAACACCACTGGTGAGCTGGCTTCATCGACCCTCACCTTCTCTGAAGATGTGGCCACTGCAGGCTTGGGCTCGCTCAGGATTAGAAAAGGATGGAAGCAAGTGACCAGGTGACTTCCAGTTATTGCAGTAAAGCCCATTTCCCAGCCCTGAGGGTTCTCTGCTTGTGGGTCCATGAAACCCTTGCTTGAGGCACGGCAAAGTTAGGCCCCTTGATTCTCAAAACATAGCCACACTCCTCTGTTTGCATAATTGCACGTCAGGAGTTAGGGCTGGAGGGTCCCGTCCCTCCTGCATTTCCATTTCCAGAAATGAACTGGGAAGATGAGGATCAAGATCACTGACACCAGTAAACCAAAGTTTTGTTGGTCTTCATGAGGGATTATCACTTCTGATTGGATAATTCCCGAATACCATGAAGAATCTTAGATCTTTCTCATCTGTGCTCTTGTTAGTGTCCCCCATTATGGATAATGCTTATTTCCAATCACAGTTCTTTGCAAAGTTTGTGGAGGGTATCTGTGTGAGGAAGTCATTCCTGACCCTGAATTTGGGAATCCTTGTTTCACTTGGAGTTTCTGACATCATTGACCCAGAGTGTCAAGGTCATGCATCCAACAGGCTGAACTCCACTTCCTGACCTTCTCACCTCTAGTAACTTGTCTTTGACTTGACCTTGGCCACCCAGCCCATAGCTTCACCCAGGCTTGGGAGTGACTGACACCTGCATGGCCTCTTGACATCTTCTCTTTACCCATCACTTGTTCCAGCCACCTCTGCCTTTTCTTGCAATTCACTTTCTGTGATGGCTCGGCTGTTGGATCATGGGTGTCCTCACTGTGGACTCTTCTGCTTCTTTCCTTTCCCTAGCACCTTGTCTTCCTGTTGCTCTTCACCTCACCTAGATGTTCAGTCGATTCCTTGGGTCCCTCCTCAACACCCTTGGCTTTTTTTCACTATGAATCTGTGGCCACACTGAGTGCCACAGGTCACTCAATGCCCCACGAGTCTGCCATGTTTCTCTAGGGCTTTCCCTCCAAAATGGTCATGATGTCCTTTATGATATTTCCTCTGCCTGCTGCTGCCATCTGCATGAGGCAGTGGAAGGTCTCTGGGGTCTTCCTCCTCCTGCCTCCACCAATCCACAAGTCCTCTGGCTCTGGTGTTCTCTGCCCTGCCCCGGGGTACCAGAGGCCAAGCCCTTCTCTCCTGCTTGGAAGTGGGCCTCCCTGGGAGCCTGCATGTGGACACCCTCTGCTGGCATCCACACTGCCCACACTTGACCTCTTCCTTCGTCCCAGGACAGTCCTTTTCCCCCACCCTTATGTCCCTTATGTCCCAACCTTAGCTGGTTCTCCTCTTTCAGACTTTGGCTGCAATGTCCTCTCCTGAGAAAACCCTTGCTTGACCTCCCTCTGTAAAATCAGCCTTCCCCAAGTGCTTGGTGTCTCTCACCCTACTTACTTTACAATGCCTGATCATAAGCTGTCATTATCTCAATTATTTTTCTACTTACTATTTTCCCCTTTCCATAAATCCCATGAGGGAAAGGGCCAAGTACGGATTCTTCTTTTCTGTAGCCCAGAATCTAGTACAATACCTGATATATAAAAAGCACTCAAAAAGTATTTGTTAAGAAAGAGCTTGCTTCTGTGATCCAGGAGCCTTGCTTACGAGCCTCCTCTCTGGTTGCAGCCCCAGTTTTATCCCTAGAGGACTGTGGATTCCAGACAGAGAAGTCTGGGGTTCCCCTGGATCCCCACCTGGTCCTGTACTCCCAGGTAGGGTTGAGATGTAGGTGAGGTCAGGCCAGGTGGAAGCTGCTGATGGGACAAGTGGTAAACAAGGGGACACTGAAGTGCTGAGCAGGAAATGTCCCTTGAGGTTCTGCCAGGGGGAAGGCTGGGGTGGAGATCGTGTGTCCATATGGGACACCAAGCAGGGTTTGTCCTCTGAGACCAACATGGTTCTGGGGCCTCTGGTCAGGAGGGTCTTCTTCATCTTCCTGCCTGGTGCTGTCTCTGTGTCCCAGGACAGGGTCCCACTATCAACCTTCTGCTTCTTGTCTCACCAGCCGTGTCCACCTGGCCTGACCTCCCCCACTCCTGAGTCCTACCTGTGAAAGGTGAGCCATGACTCTGCCCAAGGAACATCCACCCACCAGCCAGTTCCCCACTGAGACGAACCCCAGACAAACCACCCCACAAATTAGTGGACTGTGTCTGTGTTGACACATCTATTCTCACCCTAATGATATGTTTATTTAACTGATGACTGCTGTCCTCATTAGGGACTCATTGTTGAGCCTGGAATAGTGATTATTTTTGCTGATATTCCTTTTCTGCAAAGATGATTTTTTAAAAAATCACTCTTTTGGTGTGCTATGAATCCTTAATGAGGATAGTTAAATTTAAAAGAAACCCCCAAACCGCCCTTCAGGTTGAAAATAGAAGTGACTGCACAAGCAGGCTGCTAATTTGCTGATTATTGATGGACACGATGGTGACACACCTTCAGCTTTCAGTAAGACGAGAGGTCCCTTCAGAAGGACACAGTGGCAGCCCATCCAAGAAGCAGCTCAGCCAATGGGAAGGGAGAGCTTGGGGTCCCACATCATCCTTTTCCCTTTCTGGTTGGAATAATGATAATGACTTCCAAACTGGACCCCCAAACGGTGTGACTCTGGGGGAGTGGGTGGAGAAAGATGTCTACAAAAGCTCATTAGCCAAATGCCCAGAAAGTCAATTAATGAACTTACCCACCCCTAAAATCTAACTTTCTTATTTAGAATTCTAATCGAATTTCCATGTGTGAGGTGAGTCCTAACTTGCTGCTTCTCAGACCAGGACAATAAGTCCCCCAGAAGAGCAGCATCTTGGCTAACTCCAGGGATGGGATGTCATATCAGGACCTGACATTAAGGCTTGCATTTCCCTGCCCTTGGTGGGGAAGACACATTTCCCCTCTGCGCCTCTGTCTTCTCATCTGTGGACTGGGCCTAAGAACTCTGGCCTGTCCCCTTTTACAGAGATATATTTGAAGAGGTAAGGACCTTGACAGTACTGTAGGAAGCATTACACGGTGGCCCGGAACACAGCGATGCTGTTATTCATGATCAGATTCCAAAATCCTTAGCCCAAGGAACAACCAACCCCTAGAGATCTCCATTCATTAAGCAGAGGATCAGGAGAGGCAGGGAGAGTGACAGTGTCACAGAGGAAGCAGGTGAGGCCGTAACTTGGAAGATTTTGCACCAGGTGGGACGGAGCTGGACTGCGGACCTGGTTATTGGTTCTGACCCTGCCATCTATTAGCTGTGTGACCCTGGGCAAGTCCTGGGACCTCCTGGAGGTTTAGTTTTATCACCCAATAATAGGGTTATAGTGACATCAAATAATCGTGCAGTAGGGGACTCAGTCACATCTTAAATCCCAGCATTGCAGGCTGCTCCTGCCGCTGCTGTGACTCTAGTAGGTGTAGGTGCTGCCCGGCCCACCCGTGTGTGACTTCTCTCCCCTTCTGGTCTTCAGGGTCCTGGCCACACCCCTCCTTACTCCAGAGTCATCCTTGCATGACGCACGTGTCCAGCGGGTGCTGAGTTAGAGAGCAGGCATCTGGTCACCTGAGCTGCCCCAGCAGCTGGCCCCCTTCCCAGAGCCTGGTGCACCTCCTCCCTGGCCTCTTGGCTCCTGCTCTCTAGGTCTGTCCATTTCCCCTCAGCCAGCATGTGTTGAGAAGCTGTGAGTGCCACTTGGGTCTGCCCTTGGGTCTGGACAGAATCATCCTAATGGAGCTGTCCCCAGGTCCTGGTCCTCAGAACATTTCTGAAGCTCACTAACCATCAGGATTTAAGGCTTGGGCTTGCTCTCTTGGTCCTGTGCACATTCCCTCCACCAGCAGGTCAACATGGGGCTGTCCAGAAGCTGCCTACAGCCACGAGGTGGGACAGAGTCCATCAAAGCATGGCACTAAACAAAGCTCTCCTGAATGCAGGTCAGGGGAGGCACAGCCACGGATGGATGCGATGCATCTTTTTAGTACAGACTGTGTGTGTGAGGTGAGGCCTGGCGGCAGTGAACTTGACGTCTAGCTGGAAAGATGGATGGCCTATTTACTGGTGTATTTGTCACTGATGCCTTTTAGAAGTTGTACCTCAGGAGGGCAGGGACAGTGTCTGATCCTTCACTGTTGTTTCTCTGGTACCCGGTACACAGTAAGTGCTCAGTTAGCCTTTGCTGAGTGAATGAATAAATGAATGAATGCATGGAACACCTGGAATGATGCCTTGCCAGCTATGGAAATTCAGGGTCTGGTAAAGGTCCCTCCAGCTTTGGGCAGTGGAAGTCTTCTTAGGAGAAATTGCTCCAGGAGATCTTTGAATCCTGGCTGGATTGGATTGGAGGAAAGGAGGAGGGGGAAGGCTTGCCCGGAAGGCAGGGTGGGATGGGCAAAGGCAGACAGGTAGGCCTGAATAAGGTGTGCCTGGACCTGGACTGAGCATGCCCCAGGGAGCCTTGGAGACCATCTTTGAAAGGTCTGTAGAGGCCAGGCTGGAGAGTCCAGCTGTGACCCCTGGTGTTATTTTAGGGTGGTGGCTTCTTCATATTTAATTATGAATGAAATTGCATTTGAAGAAGGCAGCTGATGATGGCCTGTGGTTATGCTGTGTGGGCTGCTTTCAAAATAGCTCACCCCAAACTTCATTAGTGATTAGTTCGAGGAAAGTGCAGCCTGACCCGCCAGCATTTTTTTCATATCATCGGTGTCTGAGCTGTTTGAACTCAGGGAAGGGCGGCTGGTGGCCTTGTGGGACATGAGGCATCTCTGCCAGGCCTATTCCTGGGGACCTCAGGACTCCTCAACAGTGGCCAGGTTCTTGCTCTTTTGTAATTCTTTGGCCCTTGGGTTTGTCCTCTTTCCTAACATTCCAACTTGGGCCACCCAGAGGAGAGCTTGAGAGCAGCCCTGCCAGTGGCTCCGTGTGGCCAGCAACGCCAGGACTGGCACTGCTCACTCTCCTGGCCTGCAGACTCAGGCTGCTGAGCCGAATGGCTGGTGTCCCCAATCTCCTGACTTCTCCTAAATATGGTCAGTGTTTGCAGTAGCTCCTGCCACTGTCTGCATCTGTGTGAACTGTAGATTTCGGCTTGGCCACTCCTTTAGCCAGGCCTGTCCTGGCCACCCTCCCTTTGCAGGACTTAGGATAAACCCTCATTATCATCGAGATTAGCCTTAGCGAGAAGTACGCATGGGCTGGCAGCAACGGCACCCAGAGCTTTACAGAGCACAACATGCAGTGTGGGTCCCAGTTGTTCCTCTGGGAGCCCACCCCTGACACTGGCCAGCGCGAGGGCCAGCAGCCCAGGGAGCATCCCCAAAGGAGGAGGTCTCCTCGTTTCCTGCATAAGCAACAGAGCCATAACTGTTAGAGGAGGCTGCTTGGGGTTGTTCTAGGCTCTGATGTTCCTGTTTGACCTTCAGGAAAGTGTGTAACCTTTCGGAGCCTCTGTTTCCTAATATCTGTGTAGTGGGGATAAAGTGAATGATAGAATTTACAACAGTAATATATAAAACATAAAGAACTTAGCACTGGGCTGGGCTCCCAGCAAAAGCTCACTTGGTGATAACCATGTTCCTCTATTGATGATGACGATGATGATGATGGTGATGATGATGGTGATGATGGTGATGATGGTGATGATTGGTGATGATAGACCATGTGGCATGGTGGCTAAGGGAAAGGAGCCAGGCAGTCTGGGATTGAATCCTAATGCTCTCACTGCCTGGTTATTTAACCTTGGGTGAATGACTTGACCTTGCTTTGCTCCAGTTTCCTTGTATCTGTTTGAGGGCGGGGCTAACAATGTTTCCTAGGGTTGCTATGAGATTGAACTTGGACCACACCGAGGAGAGACTGGCCAGTAGCCAGGCATGGTTAGCCAGCTCACGAGTGTTACTTCTTATTGCTTATTGTCATGGTTGTTGGATTATTATTTAGTAGTTGTGGGATCTTGGTCATGTTAGTTTCTCCTTGAGCCTCGGTTTACCCCTGCCAAAGTGACCTCACACGGTGACCGGGTTTGTTCGGCTGACCAATGTCCTGGGCGAGAGCACAGCACCTGGGGGACGAGATTGCGGCTCCGCCCCCTGGGCTGGCTCCCTCCCTCTGCTCCTGCGCCCCTCCCTCCCCTAGGCTGTGCAGTTCTGTAGCTAAGTAACCCTGGCTGATGTGTGGCTTTTGATGGTGATGCTTGCTTGCTTGCGGGAGAGCCGCATGTGCCGCCTCCTCCTTTGGGTGACAGCTGTTTCCAGGCAGATGCCTCCCCCATGTTCTGGAGCAGTGAAAAAAAGGGGAGAGCGTCCCAGATTTAAATTTGGAATGTGCACGAAATCGTGCCAGCCTGCCTGGGGGCCCTCAGAGCCCATGGACTGGGTATACTTTGGGGCGAAGAGATACTAGGACATTGGAGATATGGTGGAATCTGGGGTTGGAGTGGAGCCCTTGAGGTCCCGAATGCAGGGGGTATCCCAGAATAGCTTATAGGGCTGGGGGACAGCCACTGAACCCCCACCCAAGGGGCGTCTTGCTGGTCTGCTAGGGGAGGGGAGGTATGAGTCGTGGATGGGAATTGTGACCACACAGGAGGGGTGAGTAGAGTGGGGACATATCAGTGCCCTCTGGTCTCAGGGTGTGCCATCCACTGCCCTGCTTAATCTGGGAGGGCCCATGATAGGTCCCCTTGGGAGTGGATGCTGTGCACATGGCTGTGGGAGGGTGACATTGCAAGGATGATGTATTATAGGGTGACAGGAGGGGCCATCATAGCCCTGTGGTGTGAGGAAGAGATTGCAGAGGGAGATGGTGAGGCCAGTAGCCATGTTCCAGGCAGGCCACTAGAGCTGTGGGTGGGTAGTTGCTGCCCGTGGACTTAGAGGCTACTTCTCGAAGCAGGTGGACTCCATGGGTGTCCCTAGCCCTAAATATTCTCCCTCTTTCCCAGCTATCTGTGTGTATCCCACAAGGTTGAGCCAGGTGGACCCTATGTGGGGAGGTCCCGTGGGCATTCTTCAAACTAGGGAAGCCTGGTGGACACCCTGCTAATCCTGCTTGGCTCCTGAAGGCTGCCGTCCACTGTCAACCCAGCTCCAGGAGAGTCTGCTATCTAAAGGGAGCAGTAGGAACAGGGAAACTGGTCAAGCCACACCTTGGGGAGTGACTTGCAGAGGCTCCCTCTCATCGGAGCCTCTTCTGGGGGAGTCCGAGGAGCTCCCAATGGCTTTGTCTCTGGGGTACAGGACAGGGAGTCCACCCACAAGGCCCAAACCCAGGCTGGCTGTTACTCCTCCGAAGTAGCCTCAGTGGGGACAAGGGGATGGATGTGACTGGTTGTCTAAGGAGGGTCCTGGGAACATGTGCCAGGCAGGCTTCACACCTAGCCCAGCCCTGTCCTCTCACCTCCCTTGGATGCAGCATCCTCTGAGTACAGGGACTGGATTAGTTCCTCCCCTTCCCACTTTCCTTTTTGAATCTATCAGAGCCAAACCATCCCAGTGAGGGGCACTTTTCTTCTTGTATCTTTGAGGAGTCTTTTCACCTGCTCAAGTGCCTGGGCATCTCCGTGGACCAGGGTTCCCAGCAGAGGAGCCTCGGCCGTCTCTAAATAATCATTGTCTCTTACCTGCCTGTGTACACAAAATATAATCCAGAATTCTTTTTTTTTTCTTAGCATGCAATTGACTGTCTATTTTTAACTTGTACAGAGAGGGCCGCAAAGAAAATTCTGTGCAGAAGTCAGAGCATAGGGAGGTTGCAGGTATACAATCACCAAAAGACCTGAAATAATCGCCCAAATGGCATCCTCTAGAAAACGTGCGACTCTCAGACAGAGGGCTCCTCTTGCAACAGGCATCTGTGTGTGCTTCTTGATCCCTCTCTTCTGCCGCTGTGCACTTAATTCGGTTCCAGCCATGTCAGGAAGACTTGAGAGGGAGAGAGAGAGAGAGAGAGAAATCCCACCATTAAAGACATGCTCTTTGTTTTTTCAATCTGTGACCCCAGCAATCTCTTTAGCAAGCCACGGTTCAGTGAACTGGCGCACAGCAGCCGTTCGGCAGTGGAAAAATCATAAAACAGATGGAAGCTTTACATTTTTTGTTTAGTTTTTAAGAGCAGTTTTTATAACATCGCTTAAAATCATTCTGATGCATCACACTGTTTACACTCGAAGCTTTGTAGCTAAGATGTTTACAGTATGGAGAATGTTTTAAGATATTTTATAGTTATGATATTTAGATAATTGGCAAGAAAAAAAATAGTTTGTTGAGATTGCAGTGATGTTGGTAACCGTGAAGTAACTTATGAGTCTCAATAAATATGTCCAGTTCGGTGGAAAGTACAAACTCAGTTAAAACAAAACAACACAAGAGGGAATATCTTTTTAGTGAAATCATTTCCTTTTCTTAATCAAAAGATGACAGGCAGGGCCTTAGAACTCCCATCTGCGCAGCACCGCGCCACGGCTCTGCCCTCCTAGCTTCTCCTTGTGATTGATAGCTGCGTCCCATCGGCCCATTGCTATTCCACATGAGTTCATACAAACACCGAGTTAATAAAGTTCAGTTTTAGGAGACCTCCTTAAGATAAACCCAAGGCAGCCCCCCACCATCTCTATGTCCAATGCAAAACTTGCGGAGTTTTGTTTTTTTTTTAATGTTGAAGAATTTATGCAGAGCTAGGATTTAGAACTCCCCCTCTTTTTTTTTTAAACTGCCCTAAAATGGCATTAATCAAAAACAATAACTCCTTTTAACTTTTCTAAAGTGCTCCAAAGGAAAGTATGAAATAATCTGTGTGTGGGCCACAAATGTGGGGAATGCAAACATTTCACAATAAACATGTTTAAATGAAAGTCCTTGGCAAGATAGCCTGCAAGATAGTACATGCTGGGTTAATTAATGCATACTCATAAAAATAAACCTCACTTTTAAGATTTGACCAATAAAAATCATTAGCATATTTGGATCAGATGACTTTATGTATACATTGAACTTCTCCATGGCACATTGTCCTTGGGAAGCCTGAAAACAGATTTCAGTTTCAAGTCAAAACCTCCCTCCTATCTGTTCTTTGTGTTTCCAATACAGTGATACAATGATTTATTCTGGTTTTATCTGTTATACCTGCAATTGATCTACTGGTGATGGGATTAAATTTATCATTTTAGATGTATAAATCATAGTTAGATAGCCAGAAAAGTGTTTAGTTGCATAAAAATTCCTATTGTTTGCTTACAACACACAGTATTTGATTTTCACTATAATCAAATTACTATAGTGCATAATTTTCACTCCAAGATGTTTATTTTTTGCTATCTTAAATTGAATCATTTTGGCCTATTCACAAATGGTATCCTTTTTTTAAAAAAAAATATTTTCCTGAAATGTTGACTTTGGGTTGTGGACCATGCAGCGTTCTGAGGTTCTGCTAAATTAGAAATCACATAATTTTTCTAAGTCTAATTACAGTATAGAAGATTCTGGTTTTATGCCATGCTCTTTGTACAGGAAAAGACAAACGGCTACAAAGTCCTCTTCAGTATGATGCTAACAGTAAAACCAAACTCATTTTAAAAGAACTGAAATTGGAATTCATAAACTCAGTAAAAGTTGTAACTACCCAGTGAAATTTTGAGCCTACGATGATGCCACATTTCAAATCCTTATGAAAATAAAAACAACCCAACAAAAATTATTGAGGAAAAAACTCCAGCACGAGTTTAATTTTATCCAACTTTATTGGCAGCTTATTTTGAACTAATGTGCAATAAAGTTGCCAAGCAGAACAATTGAAAGAAATGAGAAAAAACATTTTTTGTTGTTGTTTTCTTACACTGTTTGTTTTAATAAAGACTATGGAGCAGTAAATACCTGAATAAATAATTTGGGGCTTTGCACAATCACGTCTGGCTAGAAGGCTGCAGGACTCATCGGTTGTGCTGTTGTTATTAGTCATTCCCACAGAAGGCTGGGCACTGGTTCACCCGTGCACGGTTTTCTGGGGACTGTTGTCATGGGGCCTGTTTCCTCACCCCCCACTCAACGGGGACAGACTGGGGGCCCTGGCTAAGCCCTTCTATGGTAGTATCATCCCAGTGGGCCTGAGAGGAAGACAAGCACCCACTCCTAAGAAAGAGCCTTTCACATGAACGTTTCTGGAACAAGGGCTTCCAACTTCGAGGGTTCCAGCAGATTATAAACAGTGTCGGCTTCATACCCTTATTTTGTGCCAGAGACTCAACATTGCCTATTTTAGAGACCGTGTGTTTACGCCTACAAAACAAACCTCGAAATGTGTGTATATTTGTCGAGAAGCCACACCTAGTGACTCCTGGGGTGGGTGAGCATCTCTCCACACCACCATCCTCAGCTCTGTTTACCAATGTTAGCAAGCTCCTCAGCCCTGCTCCCCATGCCAGTCACTGGGCTTGACTTGGGTGAGGCTGTGACGTGGGGGTGCCTGCAGGGAGGTCTTAACCCTGGGAAGACCCTGTGCCCATAAAGAGATGGGGTGGAGGAGGTGACATCCTCTGCAAGACTGCTAATCCGTAGTCCCAGAAGACTGAAAACAGAACATGCACATGTGATTTTTATCAGGGAGAAGGCCCAGAGTTCACCTTAGATTTTTTGAGGGAGTTCCTATTTTGTTTGTAGCTGAGGAATAGATCAACTTTTGTACAGAACTTTTGAGTAAAAACTAGAAGACGGGAACCTTCTGTGGTTTGCATACAGTGTGGGTGTGTTTCCCAAGGGTTCGTGTGTTGGGAGCTTGGTCCTCATTTATGGCTGTGCTGGGTAGTAGTGGGACCTTGAAGAGGTGGGGTCTTGGGGGAAGTCCTTAGGTCGTTGCAGGAGTTGCCACTGAAAGACATTAAGGTAGTTCTCTTGGGTAGAGAGTTGTAAGTGTGAGCCTGGTCCTGAAATCCCTCTTTGGCTTCCTGTTTGACATGTGCTCTCTTCTTGCATGTACTCCGCCATCTGCCATGAGGTCCTCATCAGAGCCAAGCTGATACCAGCTTCATGCCCTTGAAACTCCATGAACTAAATAACATGTTTTCTTTATAAAGTTAGCTAATCTCAGGTTTTTCATTATAGCAATGAGAACAGACTAATGTATATCATCTATCCTTGGAGAGAATGAGAGCTGCTTCGGGACAGGTATAAGCTGCCCCTGAGAAAGTCTCAGCTGCAGAATGCTGGGCTGGAGATTAGAAGTGGCAAGAGGGCATAATACTAAGCACTGTTGTTTTCACATATTGACAGTAAGAAGGTTGATGTGACAGTTGAGATGATCACAAGCAGAAAGTGTTGGAGTAAGTAAGCCAAGGTCTGGGGGTGAGACTCAAAGGAAGGGGTCAGAGGATAGGTCCCTTTTTAGAGGTCCTCAGCAGGGCCTCAATGTCGAGTGCTTCCAATTAGGGGACTAGGATGATCTGAGACACTGGCTGTCTCAGACTTTGTGCAGAGGACTTCATGTGCCTGTCTCCTGCCTTCTCTCCTTATTGCCAACACTGGGCCTTGTATCTCAGGAACTATCAGCTCTGTGTCTTCCTCCTCACCACTGCTGGGCCTGGCCTGCCATACCTCAGAAGCCCTTGCAGAGTGAGTCCTCTCCTGGGCCATGGCAGAGTGAAAAGACCATTTGTTTACCAAGACTGGACCTGTAGTGGCCTCAGGGATTCAAACACTCTATAATAGGAAGGCTCTCTGGGGCTTCTGGGTTCAATTCCCCAATAGTGCAATGGGTAAGTCAAGGCTTGGAGTTAGTGGCAGATTGGGCAAGGATCCAGGTCCCAATCCTTAATCTTGTGATCCTGTGTCTCTGCATGAAACCGCTTGTGTAGTTAAGTGCTTCCCAGCCAACGTTCTGTGGAAGACTAGAATAGATGGCTAGTTCTAGAACATCTCCTCCTCCTGCTTGCTCATCTTTTAATATAGGAACAACAGCAACAATAATAGCAACCGCTAACTACGCACCAAGCATATTACCTTGTAATGAGTTAATTATTAATTATCGCAGTTTAATTTAATTCTTGCAACCTTATGGGGTAGGTTACTATGACACCCCCATTTTACAGATGAGGAAACCAGGGCTCAGAGAGTCTGTTAGGTGCTCAACATCCACAGTCCAGCTCAACTGCTCAGGCCAAAGCTGGCTCACTCAGCTCCTTCCTCCCCACTATTTCCCCAACACTGCAAGGAGACTCCAGGTTCGACGTGGCTGAGTGTGTTCCCCTCATGTAGGTGTGTATCTATTTTACATCGAATCGATATTGACTTTTATTTATGGCAGTATTATGTGAAATGTCTACTTGAAATAAAGTGGTTTAAGGGAATCTGTGAGTTATTTTCAAGAAAAATCTTAACTAGTTTATGGTCCAGGTTGGAGTCAATATAGCCACAAGGAGAAGGTGGCAGGTGAATGGCTGAGATTTGGGTGGCTCTGTCTCAGATCTAGTTAAAGTGGGGGGGAGAGTGGAACCCATAGCAACTCCACATTGAGGAATTTCAGATGGGTTCCTGTCTTCATGGGGGGGTGGAGGTTGACCTCTGGTAGCATCTTATGACCACTTGGTTTAAAGGGAGTCTTGGGTGTTTATTTTTCCTGGTGTGTGTCTAAAGCACCAAAGGGAGCCAGAGATCCAGAGGGTCTTCCTCAGTATCATGCCTGCAGTCTAGGTGGGACTGCCCCAAGCGGGCCTGGCCTCAAGACAGAGAAGGGTTGGAAGACAGTCACCACAGGAAGGCTAGAGAGCATCTCATCCAAGCTCCTGGGTATTTGCGTTGTATTGCCCAGGGTTGACCAGATGTTGATAACTGTACTAGGGCCAGCACACAGCTCTGGCAACTACCAGGCTTCCAATATATAACCTTCTGTGCCACCATGACTGCTACCACAGAGTGACAGAATCACTGACCATCAGAAAGTCTCTAGTCCAAATGATCCTCAAACTGGCTTCCATAGGACCCCAAGGGTTCCAAGGCAAAGCCTTGGGAGCCAAGAGAAGGGGAGGACTCAGGATTCTCCTCAGTAGCTTTGGGCAGAGCTGCTGTGCTCTTATCAGTTCCTACACAGGAAGATTCCCTCAGGGAAAGGATTCTACTAATAGAAAATGCTGAAAAACCACAAATTCAGACCAAGTTTTTGATTCTGTAAATGGAAAACCAAGTTCCACAGAAGAGCACAGAATCACAAAAGTTGAGTCTATTCCATCATTTTTAAATAAAAATGTTGGTGGAGCTTTGGTAGAAGAATAAAATATGCACTTAAATGGAAACATAGAGTTCCTAGGGTCAGGCCCCTGCTTTGGCACCCAGAGCATTTGGTAGAGATGGATGTTCACCTAGAACCGAGCTCTCTATGTGCAGGGCACCTAGAACGCACAGGAAAGATCTTCTCAGCAGTAGTCACCCATGGTGGCTGATGTTTAAGGGGCTACTGGGTGCCAGACCCTCAGTTAAGCACTCTCAAACATATTATCTCCATTCCAAAGAGAAAGACATGGAGGTGATTTGGTGACTTTACAACATTCATGATGGAGCTTTCAGGACTCTAGTCTAGAATTTGTGCTTTCCATTGCTGTGGCTCCTGCCTGCTAGAAATAGTCCCTCAGTGTCTAGCAGGATTTCACTAAAGCGCAGTGGGCTGGGTGTCTCATTATCAGGAACATTCTGACCATGTCTTCTCCTCTGGAAGGATCAGACAAGAGACAAGAATATTTCTGTCTCCCTTCTTACTCTTCCAGCAGAATCCTACCGGCTGGAGCTTAAGATGGGTAACCAGTTCTCATCAGTAACCGTGAGCAGGGACCTTATTTACTGTACGTTTTCCTATATTTCACAGTAACCTTCTAGAAGGGCTGGAGGCCCTCAGATACATACTTGTTGATTAAGAGTTCATAGATACTCTCACTCATTCACAAGACATTCATTTGCCTGTGTATTTGTGCACTTATGCATTAGTTCATGCACTTATTACACTTTTTATTCCTTCTCTCGTCACCCTGTCTCCATCTATCTATTCAAAGTGTCTTAGCGCACTCATCCACTCATTCATACATTTGATCATGTGTGTTGGTTCATTTGTTGAACAAATAAAAAACTTTGATATGAAATAAAGCCCTGGGAGGAATGCGTAATCATCATTAAACCCAGGGTAGACACTAGGCATTTCTCATCATTAGGACAGAGGCACATGGAGTTGGACAAATAGTGTCAGGGACCCTGAAAGAGACTTTTTGGTCTATGAGAGGTGACCATGGAATCTTAGTGTCACTTATATGCCACGGTGTTTGAGCCTTTCTTCCTGTTTTTCTCCATGACCTGAGAATTCATGCTCAGGGTTGCCCCAGCAAGTCCATGCTCCATCCACCTCGGCCCCCCAACCCGCCCCTCTACAGCCAGCCTTGTTTTTGCCTATTACTCTACTTGATTTAAACTTGAGAGCTAAAGCTGGAGTAACCAACAGCAACCATGAGTGGGAATCTTATTTACTGTATCTTTTCCTGTATCTCACATCAACCCACTAGGAGTGTAGAGGCACTACACTCAAATATATATATATCTGAATCCCCCTTGTGGAAGCAGTAGATGGTTGAGTCCAGGGCAGTGACAGGAGGACCATGTACATGGTCTCATGGGGAGCCTGCATGGAGTGGGGCAGGAGAATTGGAAAGCACTGAAGGCCAAGCAGAATTCGGGATCCTTCTCTTCCTCCACCAAAGCATTTCCATCCATCATATTTTTTTGAACTTCACATTGTCCCTGGGGGTAGACAGAAGGGATGCCACTGGGCCTCTTTCACCAGTTGAGATCCTGTATTTGCAAGCCCAGAAATCATAAAACACAGTCCAAAGATGAAGTGGAATTTCTAGCAATAATAATAACATGGACTTAAAGTCAAGCTAAGAATGAGATGGTTCTACACTGGGACACAAAGACATTGCAGAAGGGCCTTCTATCTCCACCAAAGCAGTGAGGAGGAGAAGGCTCTTCTGCATCAAGCTCTGAGTATCATGAAGAAAGCCTTCATATCAAGATGGCTTGCGCGTGGACTTCCTTTGAACTGCTGAGTTGATATGTGACCTTGCACTCAACTTTCCTTGCTGTAGGTGACTCCCAGTGCTTATGTGTGTCCTTCCTGCTTGACGAACTGTGTTTCAAAGATTGGGCTGCAAGGGTTCTTTGGATAAGTAGAGGATCCACCTACAGCAGGCTAGAGTGGGCACCTGTTGGCTCCAGAAGACATTTTCCACCTTTACCCCAGCAAGAATGCTGTACCTCCCTGCAGGGTAGGCAGCCTGGGTGGACAGTGGGAAAATCTTCCCGTCCTTCTTAGACCGTAGCTAACTCTGGAGGTGCCTGCCTTTTCCCAGGGCTGGTGGCCTGTTTTACCTGTGAATCAGGACCCCACCCACACTGACTCAACTCCCAGCCAATGGGAAGAGTTCATACTGTAGGCTTGTTCCCTAGGCAACCTAAGCATACACTCAAGGAAGAAAACATAGGTACCTGTTCCTCCTGGAGTCAGTCCATGCTGCATCCACCTCGGCCCCCCAACCCAGCCCTCTACAGCCAGCCTTGTTTTTTTGCCTATTACTCTAGTTGATTTAAAATACAAAGCCATAAACACTCGGGGCAGCCAGCAGCATGGCCGGATGTAATATTAATTTCTTTTCTGGTTTATTTGTGAAGGAGTCAACCATATAAATCACTTTAAGCCGCTAAGACAGAAAGTGAAATCGCATCTTTGGATGGAGAAGTATAGCGCGTTGCCATTAAAATCTAAGAAAGTGTGATCAATTTGAGGTTCTTAATGTGGTATAGTTTTGTTACCCTTGCTTTAGATCATCTGGTGCTCAGGAGGGTCCCACCCCCTCCGTTTGAGTGCGAAGTATCGGGTACCTATCGGTGGCACATCATCAGAAAGTCTGGTCTCTGCTGGACAGGCTCCTTGTGATACCATGCTTCATGGCTTGTTTAATTAACAGCCATTTTTGACCTAGACTTGTTATAAAAGTATTGCTATTCTCTCCTGCTAAATTATGTCTAATGAACATATTTGCATGTTATCAGATATAGCAATATATCATTTCAAATTTCGGCGTTTAAGCCTGCATCACTCAAAACAGCTTTTGTGGATTAGTAAGCAGGTGAAATCAAAAATCTCATTTCATATCTGACATTAATAACTTTCAGGGGGAATGAGCATTGGCATTTATGTCTGGACCAGAATCGAGCCCAATGTCCTAGAAACACAAGGGCAGCAGACAAACCTACTCACCAGATAGGAAAATAAATCATGCATAATGCAGAATTTCTACCTTACATGTTAATTAATGTGTGCAATCAATTACTGATGTTACAATATGAGAAAGAAACTGGTGGGGAATGGGGTAATAAAAAATACCTATAGATTTATCTGCTTCTTTTTTCTATTTAAACAAATAGTCTTCAAGCCTGTGAATGCTGTGTTGAGACATGCTCTGAATAATAAGCATCATAAAATCTAATCAGATTTATAAGAGGAATTGATTGTTGTGGCAGGAGGAGAGGGTGGAAAATAAGCTGAAATTTAAGTGTTAATTTTTATGCTAATCCACAGTGGCTTCATATGAAGCAATTTTGTTCTGTGCCACAAATATAAAATTGTCCCTTGCAGAGAAATGTCAGCTTGCTAGACCTGAAAGCAGTAATTTATTAGGTATGTTTCTATTAGTATGTGTCACAGTTGTTAGCAGGCTATACACACAATGGTGCTTCATACTTATCCTCCAAGTCTCAGAATGTTTCAGCTCAGTGGCTGGAACGTGGGGCATTAATACATTATCATATGCGGGGTGGTCTGTGCCCTGTGGACAAAAGGCTATTTAATACAATTTAATGTCATTCTGAGAAGAAGTGGAAAAATAAAGACGGGGAATAAAATGGCATCTGTGTGTTTCACAGTGCACTCATGCACAAACCCTCAGTTTAAGAGGTATGACATTTCTGCCAAGAAAAAGAATAAAACTGGGGCATTTTTTTTATAACCTGTTCCCCACTGCAGTATTTTCCAAATGCTATTAAGTGATCGATTTACACGGCCACATGATGATGTCATCCATAAGAAGGGGAATGCAGATGACAGCAAAATACTAGTGACAGTGACCTTGTTTCAGAATCCTTGGAACCCTGTCAGCTTTGCTTCCAGTATATGGTTTCAAAGAATGTACTTTTTTGGACAATATCTAGTTACTGGGTAGTGAATTAATAGAGTTAAGAGTTCTGATGCAATTCACATATAGGTCAATTACATGCGCCAACATCTGCTCTGTCACTATCATTTGCATATAGCATTCATATGTTAATGATGCCTCTTTTTACTCAAGTAATATATTTAAAAAACAAGATTTGCATATCAGTTTGGATCAGTATATTACAAGCAATTTATCATTTTCTCCTTCTTGTTATGATTTTAAGAACAATATCTTGAGTGATGGCTGCTATATTTGAGCACGGCTCTGATTTATACAAGGGACCCCTCGGTGGGGAAGCTTCCATTCTAAAGCTGCTTAAGGCCTTATAAATCAATAATGACACAGATGGACTGGTGATAATCTATTTAGAATGCCTGATAGCAAATATTGTTGCACAGATGATTAGAGTGGTAACTGTTTTAGCAGAGAGCCTTTTCCTCTCTCTCTCTGTAAATGGGAAGTTTGAACAAAAAAGTGCTTGCACATGGACTTCGTGTCAGGCAATCTTCTTGCTGGGTCTGGATTGCAAAGGGGGAAAACATGGGGAGAAGAACAAAGAGACTTCCCGCTCCTGCCAATATAATCATATCAATCCCTGTTTCTTTAACAAAACAGGACCTCTTAATGGAATTGTGTCTTCAGGTGTAAATAGCATTAAAAGCTGCTTCTCCTCTCCTCTTTGCCCTGATACAGCGCAAGGAGTGAGAAAATAAAGTGGAGGTTGTCAGAAGTGGCAGCTGCTTGGAATCCTGATAAATATAAGCTTTTATTGATCTGATGAAAATGAAAGATCCCAGTGCTAGGCAGTATTTAGCTTCTTGTCTACAGCACGTCACCGGTGGCCTTGCATGGGGATAGATTTCCATTCTCCTACACCGGATTTGATTTCATCTTTAACCTTTTCAGTTGAATTTCCTTGACCTCTGCGTATTGCTATGATTTGGTGAATTTGTTACATTTCACTTTACATCGTTTCTTTTTTTTTTTTTTTTCTGTTTTCTTTTGTGATAGGGAGCTGGGACGCCCCTCTGGCAATCTGTCAGCGCCTGGATCAACTGCACCCTTTCTGGGGTATTTTGTCACCAGACTGACGGTTCTTAAGACAAGTATGCAGTTAAGCTGCTAAGGTAAGCCCTGCGGTTCCAGAACTCATCACTCTGGTCACACCTCGTGTCCTTCCACTTTGTCCTGTTGACCTAACACAAATCCAGACCAAACAGCCCCTCTCTCCCCCTGGCCCAGGGCTTCCTCTGGGCTTCTGCCTGCCCCAGGTGCGATGGCTCTGTACCTGCCCAGGAAGCTCTGGGTGAGGGTGACTGGCAGGAACTTTCCCAATGGGGACAGGCCTTCCTTTGTGGTTTGGGTGTGTTTGGGGACTGGTGGGGCAGGGGCTAGAGGAACAAAAGGATCATGAAAAAAAAATGTTATTTTCCCCCTTGGTGGTTTAATTCCTTTCTGAAGTTTTCTTCTGGGATAAAGACGAGGAGGCTTCGGTTCAAAATCCTGAAGGTGCTGCTAACATATTCTGGTTCCAAGAAAGTGCTGCTGTTATTTTGAGTAGTTTTGATACAACCAAATCAAAGTGAAGATTTGAAATAGCTTTTCTGAAAGCCCAAGCTGAAGTCATAAATTATTCTGCACCATGATTCTTTCTGATAGTAAAACCATACCTCTTTGCCTGACATTGCTGAAATGTGGAAAAGTGAAAGTTAAAAATAAAATGAAACATTTAAATCTCGGCTGTTGAGAACCTCGGATAGACATCAAGGCCAGTCGATAAAGGCTCCTATCAATTAGACTTCCACCGTTATCGTCTGATATTGGTTTATTAGCCATTGCACAGGTGCCGGGTTCCAGTATTAAGAAGGTGAAGACCTAGGGTGGAAAAAAAAGTGAGGGGATGCTAATAAAATGGAAAGCAAGGGTTGGGGGGCTCCGGGGGTCCCCTAGAGGCCGGGGTGGCACCATAGCTTCAAGCGATCTTGCAGAAGAAGAATATCTGCAGCAAAAGGTTGGAAGTTTTCCCTGTTTTACCCCCTTTATTTGAGTTAGAAAGTGTTGATTTCACACTGCGGTGAGTGTTTTCCTGCAGCTTCTTGGTGGGTGTATTCCGCGTTAAGGAAAAGGAGCAGTGAACGCCAACAGTTCTAGCTGCTGTCGGGGGACGGGCGGGCCTCCCCTGGCACCAGCGACTTCACGGAGCACTGGGTCTCCTCTGGCGATGGGGACAACCCACGGGCTTCCGGGCTCTGGGCTTCCACACTGAGCCTTTTGGCTGGGTCCCTCCTCAGCATATCGCAGGCAGGAACAATTTTGGGTTCCATAGCCGTTTGGTTGGGAAAACAAGCCTGCAGTTGCCAGTAAGGTTTAGAATCTGCCTGCCAGATAAGGGAATGTCTGCGAAGACTATTTTCCCTCTTGGGAGGCAAAACACAGATGGGGGAGTTAGGAGTCTTACAATATTTAGCTGCTACATTGATGGTAGGGATTCTGCCGCGTGGATGCTCCCGGTTTCTGAAGGCCCAGTTTAGCATCACTGCTGAGGGCCTCGGGTAGGAGAGTGGGTGAGACCGGCTGTTGGGGAGGGCTGGGGAGAGAGCGCGGATGCACCAGCTTGTTCTGGAATGTTCCACACTCTGCGCCTCTCTAGGTGGAGGAGGAGGCACTGCAGGGATGCTGGCCACTTTTTCTTGACCCCCTTTGGTATGACAAGGACATGGGGGGGAGTGCCTTGTGCTCCCCCCATAGGCGAGACAGAGCTGTCCTTTGCATGGGCTAAACAGACTGCAGAAGAGTGACTCCAACTTCACCCAGTTTTCTGCAGCCAATGCACACATTTTAAGGAGTCGCTCACCTGGGCCTCGTGGAAGATAAAGAACGATTACAGCAGTCCCCTATTATCTGCAGGGGACATGTTCCAAGACCAAAGTGGAAACCCAAAACTGGCTAGTACCAGACCCTGTATACACTGTGTTTTTCCCTAGTCATAAAGTTTAATCTGTGAGATTCAGGAAGAGATGAACCATCGTAACTCATAAAACAGAACCAGTAAAACTATATCCTGCCATCCAAGTGATGTGAATGTGGTCTCTCTTTAGAAAGAGTCAAGACAAAGGTTAATATCTGGGGACTGTGGTTGACCTGGGGTAACTGGAACAGCACAATGTGGCACTGTGGGTCCGGGGGTCCGATGTATGTGGTGTTCTGTGGGATTGGCCATGTGAAGGCAGGGAGATTTTCCCGGATGGAAAATGCAGAGCATGGAATAATTTTGGGATCTTGTGAACTGGAAGTAGGATTGGAAACTTGTATCCAAGAGCAAATTCTGTCCTCTGGTGACCAAAAAGGGGACAGGTGTTAGAAATAGGCAGAGGATATTTAGGCACTTCCCTCCCAGGCCGTCCCTGACTTTCTGGTCTCAGAACTTAGGCTCCTCGGGCCCTGGAGCACTGCCCCTATGGCCTGGGACTCTGAGGAAGGGCAGGTGGGGAGTGGGTGGGGAGGGGGAGGGGGAGGGGGAGGGGAGCCGGCTAACTCAGCCCCCCGACCCATTTCTGGGCTGCTTACCTGCTGGGGACTCTGGCTCCGGCTCCTTTCAGTTCTTAGTAAAGGACACTCAGCTTTTTGAAGTCTTAAATAAAACGCTATAGAAATGCAGTTTCAGGAGAGCAGGACTGCCATCCTTAAGCCGCCATTCCATAGAAGCGGAAGCCACCTGTTGATAACCGAACCTCCCACACTCCTCTGAGAGCGATTTCCCTTCCAGCCACAGCAGGTATTTCCAGAGAGTTCCCTGCACAGATTGGAGGCCCTCGCTATGTGCTGGGCACCCACAGTGCTCCAGGGACCATAGGCACATGGGCCTTGAAGGTCTGGTCCTGTGTGGGCTCTGCTGTCCCGAGGCAGCCCTGCTGTCCTCATGGAGATGCATGAGGCAGTAATTGCTCAGTTAAATGACACCGTAGTAGCCCTGCATATGTGCCTAGGACTTTGAGTCTCATTTGATCTTCACCAGGAGATGTCAAAGCTCATGGAGGTAAGGATCCCCACAGATGCCTCTGTAGCCACAGAAGGAGGTAGAAATGGAAGGTTCCATCACTCACACTCTCCTTGGGCGTAAACCAATCAGGGACAATCTTACCTCTAGAGGGAGGGCAGAGAGGAGCTCGTTCTGGTCTAAGCATCTCTCAGGATTTTCCCAGTGAGCAGGAAGATACCATTAATGGGTTCCATTTTCCTGATGTAGAGTCTGGGGCTGGAGAAGTGAAGTGGCCCACCTCGGGTCACAGCGACGGTAGATGGAAAGGCCACGTTCTGAGCATTGTTCTTCCTGATTCGGAGCGCAGTTTGGTAGCTAAGGAGCGGCACTGGGCACAGCATTGGATAAGTCCCTGCCCACAGGGAGCTCGTGATAGGCGCGTTATGGGCGGGAATTAGTTACAGGGCAACAAATGGGAAAGGTGATACCAGAGAGTGATAAATACCAGGAGAAAAAGGAAAGCAGGAGAATGGGCTGGTATCTGAACTTGAGGCTTGCACCCACCCCCTGGAAGGGATGTTGGAGGGGAAAGGTCTGAAAGGCACGAAGGAGCTATTTGGGTGAAGTTCTGGGGAAGAGCACTCCTGGAAGAGGGAATAGCATGTGCAAAGGCCCAGTGGTGAAGAGGAACTGGGCATTTCTGAGGAGTAGAGCATAGACCACTGTGGTCAGATTACAGTAAGCTCTGGGGAAAAGTGGGCAGGTTGAAGTGCTTGGGTCAGGCATGACCTCGTAGGCCAAGGTGAGGAGTTCCAGCTTTCTTTTGCAGAGCTGAGGATCAAACCCGGAGCCTGGTGCATGCCAAACACTCACTCTGACACTGAACTACATCCTAGCTCCTCCTTTTCTGTTTATGTTGCTTTTAACCAAAGGGGGAGTCTTGAGAAAGGCCCTGTAGATGCTGACTTAGGTGCCAGAATTCTAACGACTTAAAACGGCCCCTGGTGGTTTGTTTACTGTGCTCTTTATTTTTTGCCAAAGGGATCTCCTGTGACTGGTCCAGAGCTGGGAGTCGGGGGTGGACTGCAGGCCCTGAGGGTATGGGAAGGTGGCCAGCGACACTGGGGGCTCTTTTTGGTCTCAGGACCAGTGTGAGCTTCCTGTGCAGCCCAGGGAGGCCCAGGCCAGCTGTGGGTGCTTACGCATAGTCACAGGTGAAAGCCTTCTGGGCTCACTTTGATTAGGGAGCCTTAGTCAGGATTCATGGGGAGGGGATAGTCAGGGGCCCTCAGGACAGTAGGGGCATCAACCACGCCCTACAGAGAAAAAATAACTCATGATGGCCACCTGATGACATGCAGGATGAATTTAGGAGCAAAGCGCCTTGGTGGTCATCATTCAGGGCTCTTTCTGTTGGGCAGTACAGACGTTGCTGCCCGGAAGAACTTCCTTTTCAGGAATTCCAGATCCTGTGAAGGCCAGTGGAGCCCTAGGGCTAGCAGAGAACTTTGCAGTCACAGTCACCTTCCTTTTATCAATGAGACGGTTGAGACTCAGAGAGGGCAAGGTAGTTGCCCAGTGTCACAACGCAAGAACCAGAACCTATATATATTTGTATCTAGCCCTGTTCTCACCAGAACGGAACTGGCCACTCTACTCTTCAGGCAGGTCTAAAATAGGTTGGGGCCACTCTTAGCTGAAAGGAGGTACCAGCTTGTGTGTGTGTGTGTGTGTGTGTGTGTGTGTGGTGGGGATGGGGGTTGGGGTGGTGTCTACTTTGTCTCAGGAGCTCCCACAGCACCTGGTAGAGTTCCTGGCACCCTGGGAGAGGGGAATGATCAGTGGCTGATTGTTGGTAAACCAACCTCCTTGCATTTGAACTTGTCATCATCAGAATTTGTTGTACCTTGGTTTAAGCAAACCCAACGTAGGACCCATCCACATTTCATTCCAATATTTTTGAGGTACAGGGATTGCAAAACCCAAGTCCTGCCTGGGTCTGATTTGTGCTAAC
This sequence comes from Marmota marmota marmota, assembly GCF_001458135.2. NCBI lineage: Eukaryota > Metazoa > Chordata > Mammalia > Rodentia > Sciuridae > Marmota > Marmota marmota. The sequence goes on along the minus strand of NW_026000205.1, from coordinate 15,665,007 downwards.
ACCAGGATGCAGCTGGGCCAGATGTGATTCCTAATACCTCTGCAGGGGATTTGGAGGTATCCCTCAAGTATTCTAATAGTCCCATTTTAGGGATACAGAATACTGAGGGTTTGGGACAAAGGTGATCAGTGCTGAAGACACTCAGCCAAGGGAGGGTTTGGATTGTGCCCCAGAATAGATTCTTGGGGAGAAGCACCCAGCAGGCCACAGCCTGGACTGTGGCTGTGTGTCCCTGCAGGCCTCAGCTCTCTCAGGGGTTGTCAGGAACCCAAATTCAGGTCCCAGTGGTCATGTGGGAAGCTCAGTGTGTGCAGAGCCAACTGAGGAGGGCTGGCCCATTTGACAGGGGCCACTGCCAATGAGCTCCCATGGAGTGCAGCTGCATGGGGCATGGGCGGAGCTTGTCCAGGTGTTCAGTTTTTAAAGAAAAGTCAAGGGAAAACAAATTCTGGTTCTTCCCCCCACCACCTCCCCCAGTGCAGGAAACCATTGCAGTTTTCAAAGTCCTTCTGTGAACACGAGGGTGTCTGTAGACGGGGTGAAGCTTCGGCCTGCACTCAGCACTGGGTGCACACACGGGGACCCTCCGTAAGGACTGGCCAATGCCCAGTCTGGCTGTCCGCAGGAAGGCCCAGGTCTGCAAGCGCCAGTGCGTAGGGAGGGAAGGGTGTGCAGGTGGTTGGCCTCACACTTGCAGGGACACTGTCTGCACAGGGCAGGCCTGGCCAGAGGAGCGGAGGCCGTGGGAAAGCACCCCTCTTCTGGGAAGACCTGTGCATACCTCTAGATCCCACCTTCCTCTGCCTCCCCAATACCTGAGTTATGGGGTGCCTGCCTGCTGGATTCCCCCTCGGAGTGAGGTGCTGACTGCTGCTGGATCCCCGTCCTCTGGGAGGAGTGCATGATGGACCTAACCGTCCCTGTAGCAAGGGGCTGCCTGAGCAAAGCCTCTGTCACTTCTGCGTTTTTTCCGCTGGGCTCCTGGTGGTCAGGGCAGCCTGTGTTGACCCCAGGTTAAGGCAGAAGGACAAGATGGTTTCTCATCTGTGGGACCTGGTACAAGAGAAAAGGTGTCATGGCTGCTCAGCCCTCTATGGTCTTTCCTGCCCTGAGCCTCTCTGTTCCTTCCTGCAAAAGGGGCCCAGTGTCCTTGGCTGCCTTGGGACTAGAGGCCAGAGGATCAGAGAGGCAAGGAGGAGACCCAGCATCCCCAGGGATGGGGGGAGAGGATGGGGCAGGCCCGCATCCATCTGTTGAGCATTATCTTGGCCTACCAGGCAGGCCTCCTTCCACCAAGAGTGCTTTCCACGTGCTTGGGAAGGGGTGGGCTCGTCTCTGGGCCTCACTTCCTGTTGGCCCCGGCTGGGCTCCCCTCATTTCCGTGCACTCCCTGCATCCCGTCCACATGCAATATGGAGTTTCTGTGTGTGTAATATTATTTGTTTTTATTTCTGTAATCCCTTTATTGTTTGCACAACTGCTGTCAGACTGTTGCCTGAAAGTATCACAGGATAATTGCAGAACGCCTGCATAAGTAATTTCTTATGAAATCGGGCCTTGTCTGCATATAAAATTGTTTTTCGATGCTGCATCCATGGACTTCATTATACCAAGGCTGTTTACCGGGCGTGCACCTTCCCCACAGGCCACAGAGACGGGAGGGCCTGACACTTGGAAATAATGAAACACTATCATTATTCTTTTGGGGTCCTATGACATTTCTAGAAGGTGACAGTCCATCCGATGTGGTCAGAGAGCCTGGCCTCAGAAGGAGGAGGGGAGGCGGGTTCCCAAATGAGGACCATGGGGTCTGCTTTGCGGGCCTCTGCTGGGGAAGGCCCACTTGCTAATCCCAGCCTGCACTGGGCATTTCTTCCGACCACATTTCTGCGATATTAATGGTGTGTGGTAGTGAAAGAAATGTGTTTTATTCTCGAGTCTAACCCTGCTGTTATCAAAGTAACTTCCAGCTTATTAGCGACAAAGGACTTTTCTCCTCTCTGCTGCCCTGTTCGCCAGGGCTTCCTGAATTAAACTGCTGTTTCCTGTCCTTTATATGCATGACCACATCTGGGTAGCCTGCTCACAGCCCCGCTCTTAATAACAATCACCTTCTCTTTCAGTCTCTGTTGATTGTTTCTAATTCACTCTGACAGATAGTGCCTGACAACTAGCCGGCTTTTCCCTCCCTCCGTGACCTGAAGTTACTCACAGCACTTATATAGTCTGTCATTTTTAATATTTGATTTCATTTTAAGTTATGTGTTTTACTGAGAAGATGAAACCAAAAAAAAAAGGGGACTTGTAATGGAACATAAATTTAACCCTTCTTGCCACCCGGCACCAGCTCGAAGCCCTCTCCCCGTGTGGGTGGGCGACGGCTTCTCCTCCCGTGTCATCCTCAGGCTGTTCCTGAGGTGGCTGCGGGCTCTTTTTTATTCCCCCCACTCCCTTCTTCTTTTTTTTTTCTTTTTCTTTTCTTTCTTGACCTTCTTTCTTGCATTTCGGGGAAACAAAAGCTTCATGTCATATTCTTTTCCCTTTCATGGCGCTTGATGAGTTTATGGAGCTAAAGGTGGTGCTTGCTTTCGGCTCTGTCACCAGCTCAGAACTGGAAGACCTTAGGGGGTCCGCTGTGGAGTGAGGGCATCGGAAAAGAGGCCTGGTGAGGCCAAGAGGACCAGCCACAATGAAGGTGTCCATCACGCATCGTGTCCATTTCTTTTTGGAAATGCTTCTCTTGGTGCCGGGGGACTGGGCAGGGAAGCCCAGTTCTCCCTGGGTTTGGGGTGAGCCACTTGGAGTGGGTCTTCCAAAGAGCAAGGACTAGGCAGGCGATGGGGTTGAGGCTGGAGATAAATCTCCTTCTGCCACCTTCTCTTGGAACCTGCTTCTCCATTACGGGCGTCCCAGGGCAGGATGGGTGTCCCATATCACTTCAGGGTCCACTCCACAGTGACCTTGCCTTTGTTTGCCGCAAGACAAAGGCTCCTGTGTCCCTCTTGGCCCTTCAGAGGTTGAGAGCTGGTGAGGCCATGCATTAGGTCAGCTTTGCAAATGGACACCACCAAATGAAAAGAAGCCCGTTAACCCGTGACGCCTCACGTCTGCTGCTGGCCCTTCAGTGGATGTCTGTCTGGTCCACGTGGTGGGGCAGGGACAGTTGAAGAAGTGCAGGAAGAGAGACCTGGGTTGAATCTCAGTTAAAAAGGTTTCAATTTCTGCCTTGCCCATGGTGGCCTGCTTGGCCTCCCTGGGACTGAACTTCCCCCTGAGCCTACCAGCCTTGGACTCCAAAGAAGCAAAAGGACTCAAGTTAAGCCTCCATCGCTGGCCCACAGTGCAGATATTCCAGCTGCTTCCTTACCCTCTGCTCTTGTGTCCAGGCCTGTGGAGCGAGGTCAGCGTGGGGCAGACTCAGCTGCTCCCCTGATCATCCCCTCAGGGGGGTTTTCCTTGGCCACGCCTACCCCTTCTAGAACCTTGGTTCCACCTCTCGCCCCGGGCACTGTGGGTAGACTGAGGAACTGGCTGCCCAGTAAAGACTTGTGATTACGTCCCTTTCCTCCTCCTGAAAGTGATCTACACTGATGACTTTGCACGCTGCTTGTGTGTTTTGAAACTGTTATCTTGGTTTTGACACATACTCATTAAAGAGGAGGATTATGCACAAAAAAAGTAAGGTAGGCACCAACCCTTGCCTTTGGACTTTGTTGGAATAAAAAGATCTGTGTTAACCATGGTGAGTGAATTACCTGTTAGATATCAGATACATGAAATGACTTCTCTTCTTCCTTGACCCAAGAGTCTTCATGCATGTGCAAGGTAATGGACCAGCAGGGATAAAAGAGTGGGGAAAAAAGTGTCTTGCTTATCTACTATGACCCTCCATATTTGTAACCTTCTGGGGACACCAGGCCAGAGCTCTCTCACATGTCCCTGTGACATGCACTGCCAGCAGTCATTGACAACGGTGCTGATTCTTACCGGCCAGAATGATTCTCACATATGTCCAGCTCAGTGAGATGTGAGGACCAAGGTCACTGATCCCTTCTGCTTTTAGGAAGTCAATAGAGGATTTTAAAGAAGGTTCTGTATTTGAGATTTAACCTCCAGTAGGGACAAAGTATTAGTATCTCCCTTCCCCCAAGTGACTTCAGGCTATACTTGATTTTTGTTTAAGAGTCGGAAGTTGAGGGTTAAAATCAACTACAGACTTTGGATATTGCCCAACAAAGCTTCCGCCATTACCTGGTGGGTTGGGGCAAGCCCCTGAAATTCTAGGCTGGCAGGTGGAGGGGGTACAGTATTTCTCTACCACCTGCCTAGAAGCTCTATGATCCATATTTTCTTTGGAGTAAGCAGCAGCAGCAGCAGCATCTATATTCAGGTGGGATCTAGACCTGGAAGACCCTCAGGGGCTCTGTTTTTGACGCTTTGAGTTTTCCCAGGAGGCGTTGGAGAACCAGGCCCCAAGGCCTGTCCCTGCTGACCCACTGAACACCAGGCCTAATAAGATGTTGTTGCCTGTTGGGAAGAAAGTCACATACTTCTTTAGTTCAGTTTGTATGGAGCCCAAATGTATAGGGCCCTGCCACTCTCTCTGGCCCCATCCTAGGCAATGAGGGGCTACAGATACGGAGGGGAGAAGATGCACAGAAAGCCACACGACAGAGTTGGACGCACCTCAGGAATTCAGATGAGAGTCAGGAATTCAAAGCCAAGAAGGGGAAGATCAGTTCATAAGAGGAGCAACAATAAGATGTTGACAAGTACTCAATGGAGCTCATATGGTGGCTTTCCCTGTGCTCAGTAATTCCAGTCATTTAACGAAGGGACGGAACAGACTAGTGGTTTTGCTTAGGGAGAGCACCATAGAGGAGCTGGCATTGGAATTGAACCTTGGAGGACCAGGAAGGTTCTCATAAAGAGACACGGGTAAAAGCAAGAGAGGTGTTGCTTGCAGAAGGTAGGGATTTGTCAGATGCACTCACATCTATCTGGGAGAGAAGCAGTTGAGGGTTCATATCAGATACAGCCAATGGAGGAGGGAGCTGTGGATATCTTGGGGATGGGGTTGGCACAATGGGTAATGATAAGTGGCTCTGCTGGTTGGTACTTAGGACATAGGTAAGCATGAGAGCCAGACAGGAGTATGGATGTGGGAGGGAGGGGATGTTTGCTAAACTGGCGCAGGGAATTGGGAATGGAGAGGAGGATACTAACCCCACTGGTGTGCTGCAGAACGTGATCTCGCCTTCTCTCTGTTGGGATGCACAGTGACCTCAGGAGAAAGAGGTAAAGCAGGACAGTACTGCATCCATCCTGCCTGTGGTGCCTGGCTGCAAGTTGTCCCCCAACACTCTCAGGACAGACATGTGAACCCTACCAAGCAGTTGGCTTTTAAAATAATAAGAATAAAATGATTGCTCTTTAGAAAACAAAAATCACTTTATATCCATCAGGGTCATACACATTTTTCTTTCCACACATACACAAAAGATGCACTCTGGGTTACACAAGGGCCACATATATGCCAATGTCAAGAGCAGGCGAGAACAATGAAACAATTGGCAGATTCATCAGTTCTTCTGCTTATACTTCAGTTCCAAGAGTAAAATGTTAGTTTGTTCAACTCTCTGCTTTATGCCTTGATCACAGTGTGAACGTGTTGACTAAGCTTAGCTTCCTGGTCGGAGGGTCAGGACCCCTGGCTTTTGAACATGCTTATGTGAAATCCAAACATTCATGGTCACTGGTGATCTGAAATCAAGGCACAACTTATGAAACGAACACGTAATTATCTTGTTTATTCAGGGTATAAATAGAGTTCATGCATTTTAAAATTTTTCTTCCTGATAAGGACTTTCACCAGCATTTGGTCTTTAGATAATCAGTCCCTCTCCCTCTCATTTTTTTTTTCTCTTTCTTGGTATTTTCTTCTCTCCTTTTCCTCCCCCACTTTCCTTACCCCACCCCTACCCCACCCCCGACCCCATCCCTGTTTGTCTGTTTTTTTTTTTTTTTTTGCTTTCTTCCCTC
>NW_026000205.1:15649730-15658954 GCF_001458135.2 Marmota marmota marmota | reverse complement strand
TCTTCCCTCTCTCTGGTCTTGTGTGCTTCATCGGGGGAGGAACTTGCTGGAATTGATGTGGCTGTCCCTAAAAGAAGTAGGACCAGCCTGCTGTTCAGTGCTTCCTTGACCATTTCCTGCTTCCTGGCACAGCTTTGGCAGAAAATGAGCTACCAGCCCAGGAAGGGAGCTACCTGTCCTTGTCATGCCCACGGTTCCAATGAGCCCATGTTGCCTTTGACGGCCCATCTGAGGACCAGATCCAACATGGCGGGGCCCACGGTGGCTGAGACCTTCCAAGGCCCTTCATGCGGGGACACAGCTCCTGCCGGGGAACTGGCTCCTCAGCTCTAAGCCGGCACTTCCATCTCTGTCACTCCTCCTGTCTTATTTTCACTGGGCCGAGTACCACCTGCTTGTGTACTTAGGTTTCTTTTTTAGGTAGACACACTTTTTAAAATTAAATACTATATTTAACTTTGTCCTAAATAATAGTATCTAGGAAATCTTTGATTTGATGTTCCAGTTATATATTTTTCATATTAAACATGAAAATAATTATAACTATATAAGTATTAATTAGTTCTTTCTGTACATTACCTAAAATCGCGTGTGTCTGAGTGGTCTGTGTGCAGCCCTTAGGAATCACCACGTGGCCCTGTTTGGGTTGCCTGTGTCCCGCCAGGTTCTTAGGATCTAGGGCGAGTTACCTGGGGGAAGCCGCTACCTCCCCCGACCCCTGAAGAAGCCCTCCTCAGCCCCTCCAGCCCACAGCAAGTTCCCCCCTGTTCTCACAGGGGCCCTTCCCTTAGAATCGCTACTGGTCATTAATTCACATGCCATTCTGGTCACAATGCCGTGAACCGTTGCTGGGACGTGCTTTCTGATTCTGCCTCTTTCCTTTATAGACTGTAAGGTTCCTGAGAGCAGGCATCTTGCTCTGTATTAGCCAAGGTGCCTGGTGAGTTAGATCTGTCTATGCATCTTATCTATCACCTATCATCTATTATCTATGTGTTATCCATGTAGTTGTCTATGTTTCTATTACCTATTATCTATTATCTTTGTATCAATTTATGTAGCTAGCTATCTATAGATCTATCACCTATCATCTATCTTTGTAGATAGATCTATCACCCTATCATTTAACCATATGATATACCTATATACCAGCTACCTATCATATAACTGTCTATTCATCCATCTGTCATCTACTTCCTCTCTATCAATCATCTGTAATCTGTATATCTACTGAACTATGCATCAGCTATCCATGATCTACCTGGTGCCCATCAAAGTACTCATCTACTGTACCATCCATCTATCATGCCTCTTTTTACTTGTTAAATGTAGCTGATATTCTAGCTGGAGGAGAAGGGTGATAAATATATAGATGAGAAATCAGAAAAAGATCCGTAGGGATAAATATCACATGAGCATTAAAATAGGGGGATCTGAAGCAGAGGGCCCCCAGGGCTGAGACTGAGTGGTCAGGGAAGGCATCTCGGGGAGGTGACACTGGGTGTGCAAGCCCTGTGAGGGTGGGGCTGTACCTGGACAGAAGACACAGCTCATGTAAAGGCTTCAAAGCAGGTTCAGGTTGGCTGAGTTTGAGTTGCAGAAAGAGAATTCAAATTAAAAAAAAAAAAAAACGGAATATATTTGTTCACAACTTTGACAAACTCCACCTTTTCTATTGCTCCCTTAGAGGCCATGGCCTTTTTGCATAGGGAAACTGGAGAGGTGGCTTTGACTTTCCCTTCCAGGTGGCTTCCGTGTGCATTTGATTTAGGAGGTCAGTGTGGAACCCGAGCTGCTTTGTTTAACCAGCCCTGAGGAAGGGCCATGATGCTGGTCGAGCCTCTGATCTCTGAATGCTCCTGTGTCAGATGCCTTCTGCTGGGGAAAACTGAAAGTAGCTCCGTGTGGCTCCCCAGCAGGGTTGGCGGGCTGGAGGGGAGCGCACCATGATGAGGCCAGCACTGACATGCTAATATTTCATTTTAATCTTGAGTGCCAGGTTACTTTCCAAATGAAGTGTCTCAGGCAAGGCTCTAACTTACATGAAATAAAAGAGTTTAATGCTAATTAAATATCATCTGACGACTGAAGCCATATTTATTGATGGTCTAAAAGAACACCATCGAGGTGGGTGGACTGGGAATGTGTCTTCCCCTAGAAATGTACCTCAGTTGCAGGTCTTCTTTGCAATCCAGAAGTGCCTGCTCCACAAGTGGCAAAGCCATGGGCATGGTGGGGGTCGAGGCTGGAAATCTGGAGAGGCTTTGGCTTTGGCTTTCTCTACAAGGTGGACAGGTGGGTGACGTTCATGTGCATTTGATTTAGGAGGTCAGGGTGGAACCCAAGCTGCCTTGTTTAACCAGCCCCGAGGAAGTGCCCGTAACGCTGGTCCAGCTCACAGTGAGTAGTGGAGTCTGGAGTAGACCAGGGTGAGCAAATTCCAACCCCAACTGCAGCTTCACTGGTCATAGGGAGTGGCCATCCCACATGGAGCTTCCTGTTAACTGGAAGCCATCTTCTCCTTTTCCTCCTTCCTTTGGCCCTTCCTACTGTTCCCTCCCATCTCTGCTTCCCCAGGTTAAGAACAGAGGTCCTCACAGTTGTGAGGAGAAGGGACTTATTTCAGTTGTCTTGAGCTTCATGCTAGTCCCCTGACCGAGCAGCTCCAAGGCAGAGCCTCTGTTCCTCTCTCTATCTTGTCCCTCCAGGACTCACAGATTTCTCCTTGTGAGGGTGTAGAGGGAGCAGCACTTCCCGACTCTCTGCAAGGAAGGACTTACCTGGGTAGACCTGGCTTTGGTAGCTGTGTATTGTTTGAGCCGGGTGGGGCCTGGAAAACAGAGGCCTGTTCTTCCTGTCTGCCCTCCAGCTTCCCTTCCTAGTGACTTCTCTGGACCTTGTCTGCCTTTTCTTCACATTGGCCTCCAAATGGGTAGGTTAAGGGCTGCAAAACTCTAGTGCCTGCAGGGATAAGAGAATTCCATCAGTGAATGAGGTTGTGGTCACCAGGAGAAATGGTGGTTGCTGTTTTGGAAGCTTCAAAATTTTCAAGCAAAACCAGGAATTTCGATTTTCACATGGAATTCCACCAGTTGACACCTCTTCCACAAATCGCCATGTGAGCCAAACTGAACAATGTGGGTCTCAAGGTACAGACGCTGGGTCACACCACCACCTCTGAAGATGATGGCATGTATTCTGCAGGGGAGAAAGCAGCAGGATCCAACGGAGGGGGAATGGTTGAAGCAGAGTCCTCAAGGGCTCCCCATTGTTTACTGAAGGAGAGTCCCCTAGAAAAGCCTTGGGGGACTCAGAAGTGATGTTTGCAAGAGTGGGACCTGATGTGGCTCTCAAGCCCAGGAAAACTCATTCTTCTGTCCCAGCCTGTCTGCATCCCACCTATAATTAGCATCTGAAATTTCTAAATGAACTGCCTAATCAAGTAAATTTAGCAAACTTATTGTGAAGTGTTACCAAATCCTCTTCCTCCAACTGTCCACACAGACATCCGCGCCACCTTGTTCGTCTTTGCTATTTGCAACCGAAGTCGCTTCCCTGTGCTGTCTGGCAGCCACGCAGACATCCCATTTATGTGATCTATAATGAGTTTATTAGTGTTTCACTGCCTTGTTGCTATTAAGTTTTATCAGTTTCAGCTTCAAGAGCACAAGGTTAAATTTTCAATAGAGTTTTCGCAAAGTTTAAGTGGGATTAAGATTGTTAAAAATAGGTCCAAATGGCGGAACCATGTATTTAGTTCAGAGATATTATTTCCGCCCACTAAAGGATCTTGATCTCTTATTTATAAATTTAACACCTTTCTGATATTCAGAATGGTAGCACAGGGATCGCATTTTATTTTTACCAGCAAAAACCGCAGATGTGTTAGCGTTGAAGATCAAACTGAAGGCGTGTCAGTTAAGAGCGGCTCATCTGGGGCTGTGCCGTTGCTATCACTGTCCCAGGGTATGACGGTGACTAGCCGTTGCTTTGACCTGGTAAAATAGTCATTTTAAAGAAAAAGGAAAGATGCTACTATAAATGGCAAAAGGGATGAGTGATGGTATTGTTTTGTCTCTGTACCATAAGCAGGTTCTCCTATGAAAACATGTGTGTATATAATTGAATATTATTTACCTGGATCCTTCCTCTAATTCTTGAGCATTTTTTTTTTTTTTAGGAGGAAACCAATTCAGGAGTTTCTCCATTGGCCGTAATCAGAATAAAGTGGTTCCACTTTTAGGTTAAGAGAAAAAGAGTAGTAACAGACTGAGCTGCTATTATGGAAGGTTTATTATTATTGGTCTGTAAGCTAGCTGGGGGCTTAAGCACAGAGCAGTTGGATAATTTAGCTAGCTCCTGGATCCAATTAAAAAAAATCTATGTTGTGTCCACAGTGGGGGGATGGCCATAGCTGAGGAAGCACTGTGTCGTTGGCAGTGACACACCTGTGGCATCCTCTTGGTTGTACGTGGTTTGAGATGCAGAATGTTCTAAATCCTCTCATTATTGCCCTATAGAAGACAGACCCTTCAAGCAGTTCCCCATTTATCTGAGATTACCCGTTAAACTCGTTAAAAAGCAACTGTGGCTCATTCACTCAATTGGCTGTTGGGAAGATTTCCGTATTCCTCAGCAATGGTTGACAGAGTGGCTTTGAGGAGTTGGAGGGCTACACTTTTTGGGGGAGACCTTTCCTAACTTCACTTATGAGTGCAGTTGAGTGGTGTCTGTGCTGGGGTATTAGGTATTTCTCTAACTGTTGTATCCAGTGTCAAAAAAAAGCAGATTTAGGGAAATTTGAAATAAAACTCAAGGGTTTTTTTGTTCTTTGGGGGAGCAACACACCATAAACATTTTGAGCTTTGGCCAACAGCTTTCCCTGACTGCGATTGCAAATTACTGTAGTATGTATAGATTGTTGGTGGAACACTATTTGAGGAAACCTGTATTTTATAGAATGTCACTTTTATGCACAATCCAAAAAGATAGGGAGAGAACTAATTTAGACAGCAGACAGTATTCTCTTGAATGAGGATTAAGAAAAAAAATTTTTTTTTACAAAAAAAAAACCCAGCTCTGAATCTGGCTTTCTATTTAATCATTATTACATCAATCATCAATATCAATACTTAATAGCAAGCTGATAATGTAGCCAGTAGGTGAAACAGCTATTAAAAAGTGTAAAAAAAAAAGATTAATCAGGTACGGGGGAGTATTAATGCTCTCCAATTATTTAATGATAAGTACATATTTTTGAAAGTGTTTGTTTTTAATAATCGACTGGAATATTAGTTTGCAAAAATGTAATTGCTTCTTAATTTCACATCTTAGCTTCTTTGTGCCGGGTACAAAGGTAGTATATTTCTGTAGTTATTGTTTGCAGCACTCCGTGTAAAAAATCACGTTCATTTCAAGAAGCTGTTATGGTATTGATTCTGGTAAAGACTTCCATTAACTGACCAATCTAAATCTCATAAGTGATGTCAGGATAGTTATGCATTTGCTTGGTTCAAGTATTCAGCCATTATGTTAGAATGCAGGCAGTGTCTGAATATGGCTGTTAAATTATTTCTAAATACCGAACCAGAACAGCTTAACAGTTCTGCAGTTTGAGACTGACACAAAAATGACAATCTGCCACCTCTTTGTTTTTTAAATATTAACGTTGTATTGGGATAGTATTTTTGGAGTAAAAACCTGTGGCACGAGAGGATAAGTGACATAAACAAAGGCAGCTGGGCTTCATGAAATAATGGAACAATAAGGCCCTTGCAGCCGCTCTCATCACTCTAGTATGTTAATTAGCATTCTGTTGTGGCCGCAACACTGAAAACATGTAATCTGTATTGGTGTACAGTACAGCTGTGAACACACATTCTTTTTTGTGAGTCCCTGGAGTTAGCCTTGCCATTGGCATATGCGTTTGGGCCAAAAGTCAAGCCATCACCACTAAAATAGCACACTATAGCAGCAAAATGTCATTTGTCTTTTCTTATTTTTTTTCTTCCCTCAATGCCACATGCTATCCAGTGATGTAATCCAGTACCACTGCATCTGCCTCCCTGCTCTATTTTTGCAGGAGGGTTTGGGAGGGGGGTGCTGGGACGCCAGCATGCAGGAGGATTTAAAAGACCATGCCCTCCAAGGGTCAAAATAAAAACTCCATGCTTTCTCTTTGCATTATTTGTTTAAAATAAATAAGTATATATATACATATATATACACACATATATATTTATATATGTACATATAATTTTTAAATACATAGATTCTTCTCTAAGTCTTATGGAATGAGTATTTATTTTTTTGAGTGGGTCACCACATTTCTAACATCAAGGCATGCAGCAAATGAGACCCAAGGAACAGAATCTCAGTCAACTTTTATCTTATTTATATTCAGAACACAGTTTACTGTTGCTTATGCATGAAGTACCCACTTGGGGTAGTATCCATTCTTCCCATTTCATAGCTGAAAAAACTGAGGCTGAAGCATGGTCCAAAGATGGGCCCTACTTGCAGGGTCTTTCTCATCTCTGCCCATAGGCAGACATGGATGGTCAGAGGGAGTGAAAACAAGTGGCCATTCTGAGGGAAGTGGGCAGGTGCAAGGGAACAGAGGCAGTCAGGGGCTGAGCGCTGTCACTCCAGCATTTGGAGATAGGACTCAGAAAGGCCTTGCTTATGTGGTCTTGCTGCTCACAGGTGGCCTGCTGGGAGACGCCCCTGGTACCACCAGGACATGGCCCTGGGATCTTCCTGATGCCAACCTTGGATCAGGGGAGAGCTGGCACAGGTTTGGAAAAGACAGTTTCAGCATTACTGACCCAGGAACTCGACTAAATAGCCAACAGTCTATTTGGATTTTACCTGATGGAGTTTGGCTTGAAAAGTGAAAATAATTCCGTTTAAATTTTTCTTGGTTCTCAAAGTTGTGTGTGTGTGTGTATGTGTGTGCGTGTACATGCATGTGCGCATGCACATGTGCAAAAGTATGTGAGTGTGCAGCCTTCTCAGCTCAGAACACTCATGTGTGCTCTTGCTTACAAAGTACATATCCCTTTGCAAAATAATTTTCAATCAAGGATTACATTTTCTGGTCCCTTAAATTTATTTTCTATTCAGATAGGGACTATCTGGTTGTTAAAAACTTGTCTTACATTTCAGCTTCTCTCCATCCTCCACCGGCCATCTGATCTGACTATACCAAAACAGATTAGAACAAAACAGAAAAAACCCAAATGACAGAACAAAAACCTACCTCTAAAGTAACTTTTGGACTCTGAGAGCTTCTTCTCTCTTTCTGAAAGATGAGAATGGATACTTAGCTCTAGATTTAGCTTTATAACTGCTTCAAACCTGATTGGAAAATTACCCCCACCTCACAAAGAAAAGACAGCATGTGGGTCACCATGCTGATCCAATTTGGTTTTGTTTTTTGACTATGGAGGAATCAAATTGTTTGGCAATTTGGTGACGTGGATATGTATCCACCTGGGAGCAGATGAGGTTAAAGGTTAATAGTACTTGCTTTTATTTATTTATTTATTTTTAATAAACTCCAACGGAAGAGAACTCTTCCTTACTTGTCCACCTGTGCTTGTCCACCCTGGTCCTGAGTTCCCTGCCAAGCTTCTAGGCCTCCTGAGAGTCCTGACTGTCTTTCCCTTTGCCTCTTGAGGTAAGGCAGGGCTGATTCTGAGATTTTTACATCCTGTTTCTCTTTTCCTGGAAATTCACACACCCTCCCTTGGTTAATGGCTCTTTAAATATTGAAATGCCTGGAAAAAAAACAAAACAAAATAAAATAAAGCGCAGCCTGTCAAAGAAATAAGAACAACAACAAACAACAAAAATGTTGGTATCTTTTAGAATTTGTCTTCCTAGTGGTAAAAGTATATAATTAATAGGAGAATTTTCCTCCAGATGTGGCTATACTATAATAGAGCCTTATAAATGCTACAGAAAGAAAAATTGCTTGGAACGAAGGCGTCCTCAATGAGAGCACACCTGGGTCTGACAAAGATTGCATTTAGGGACTGCTGTGCTATCACAAGGCAGAGAAAGACCAAGTCGCAGGGAGCAGCTGGAGAGAAAGCCCCGGCAAATCTGCATGCAAATAGCAGCACATTGTTAACTTAATCAGATGCCGAGGAAAAGATGTGCCAGAACGCCAAGGATGATCTACACACACGGAGGGAGAGCGGGCCCAAGCTGGATGGGCGCTGGGGCCAGGGTGGGCCTGAGCAAGGTACAGGCAGCCCTCCCCAGCCCACCGGCCCCAGCCTACCGCTGCCTGCCTGTTTGCCAGGCCTGCAGTCAATTTACCACATAATGCCTGATTCGCTCTTTGAAAAGATAGAAACGATGAAGTATATTTCAATTGGATGGAAGCTTTATTTTTTTTATGGTGATATAGGTATGGGCATTATTTTGCCTGACTCCATAACTCCAATTAAATAATATTTCTGCTTAAATATCCGAGTGCATGAAGATAAGAAATACTGCCCTGGAGTGTATAAAGAAAGAGATTTTTTTTTTTCCGTTTAAAAAAAGGGGGAAAAAAGTAGCTCTCTATAGATTGAAGTACTGGGTATAAATTGTACCTTAAGAAGAAGTGGAAGACACCTGTTATTTATATTTTATATCAATATTAATGGAAATATATTTTTTAAAATCTCCTTCATCTTTTAGTCTAGCACCATAAAAAATAAAAAGTAATACTATTTAATCACCCACAGCTTAATAGTGCCTTAGTTGTTTACTGCCATTGCACTAATTGCTCTGTACTAATGTGTTTTTCTGTGATATCCAGTAGTGCTAAGAGAACAGAGATCCATAACCAATTAAATATAGTGGGTTTTTTTTATGTTAAAAATATATCTGGTGAGGCTAGAAAAGGAACAGAAGCCGCCCTTAAGAAAGGCACGTTGGCACCGTCTCAGTGCCCAGCCCAAGGTGCCTGCGTTGCCTCTTTCGCAAAGACAAAGGGGGTAAATTTTTTTGGCAAGAAAACAAACCCAAGGAAAACCACAACAAACTGAGTGTTTCCTATTTTTCTCTCCCTCCTGCAACTCCTCGGGCTGTTTCCATCCTCTCTCTTCCAGGAGGGAGAGTGTGATGCGGGAGGGAGGGACGGAGGGGGAGCTGCAAGGCCACCCGGAGCCGGTGCCCAGGAGGGCCGCGAGCCCCCGCAGGTCGGGCCGCGGGAGAGAAGGCTGGCC
>NW_026000205.1:15635937-15647331 GCF_001458135.2 Marmota marmota marmota | reverse complement strand
GGGCTCCCCGCTACCTGCGCGCCTGCCGCGGCACCCCGAGAGCGTCACGGGCCCCCGGCGAGACCCACAGCACCCAGAGCTCCGCTCCTGCACTCCCACACAGCGTGCACTCTGTGCCCTCGTTGCACCTCTGCCCGGAAGTTCACCCCTTAGACTGCACAGCTGGCTGCCAGCCCAGGGTGAAGAGTGTGTGCACGTGTGAATATGGGTGCATGGGACCTGAATGCTCCAGCATGGGCATGCTGGTCTGTATGGCACAGTGCTTGTAGGTGTGCGAGTGCCGGCCTTGAATATGTGGATGAAAATGTAGCTCCAGGTGGGCACAAGAAGATAAGCGTGTGTAGAAGAGTGTGCATGAGTACCTATGACCATAGGTGTTTATGAGTGTTTGCATCATGTATGTCTATATTTGGGTGTTTATGGGAATGTGGATGTGTAGATGCCTGCAAATAGGTGTTATATGCTGGTGTCTGAACAAGTGTGTGCTGAAGCACCTGTGTGTATGTGGGGTATGTGTGTAAGTGCAAATGAGTGTGGTTCTGCCTGCAGTGTGCCTTTGCGTGTGCAACTGAGTTTTATTCCTGTAGGTAGCATATGGGAGAACTGTGTGTGTGGTGTGTGTGTAATGAGTGAAGCATGTGTGTGTGTGTGTGTGAATGAACGTAAGCATATGCATGTGTCCTTGTGTATAGAAGGCTGTGCTATATCCCCATCTCCCTGGGTGTCCGTTTTTTTGCAGGCCAACTGTTCCTGAGAAAAGTACCAAGTGCTATGTCTCCATGTCCACAACTTGGCACTTTTCCCCTGGCACCTACCATGCACAACTATTGCACATGATGATGGTTGCTCTTGACCTCCTGATCTCCCTCTATGTCTTCACTTCTGTAGATCAGTCTTTGGAGGCTCCACCCTGGTCTACCACCCCAGAATATGCTTCTGGAACCCATGGTTATCCTAGCCTGGGAACCTTCCCATGTTCTGTGTGTTCTGACACATTTCTGGAGCTGAATTGGGGTGGTTTGGATCTGTCCCAGATGATGGGAAAATGCTGGCAACTCTTTTAAGTTCCGCTTTACATCCAATTCCCTCTCCCTGAGGGCTTTGCCCTGGTCTTTCCCCTTTCCATCGCCTTCATTGTCCTGCCTTGGCCCCTCTGCTGTGGACGAGCATGAGACAAGGGGTGGGTGGGACGGGAGAGCAGAGAAGAACCCAAGCTGACAAACTTTCTCTGTTCTGGACCCCCAGGGGGGCAGAAGTTCTGCTGGAAAGTTCTTTCCCTCAAGTCCCTTGACCTCCTGAGGGTCTACTGTGTGCAGAACACTGTGCTAGTCCTGGAGTGACACAGGTTTGGGTCCCTGTTCCATCCCTCCTAAGTAACCTTGACAGATGTCTGGATTTCTGTGAGTCTGGGGTGTGAGGAGTGTGGGGAGCTGGTGATGACTGGCCACATCAAATGCCTAGGTTGTTGGAGGACCAATCCAAAGCAAGGCATATACAGTTACTTTGGGAATCTCCTATGAATACAGTTTAAGGCATTAGAACTATTGCTTCTGTTTTTATTTCCCAAACATGATCTTTCTTGAAGTTAATGTATTCTCCTGACTGGAGCTTACATGACAGTGTTGTGGAAAGGTGAGGGTCTAGCTGGTGTTATTAGCTGTCCCCCGTTTTGCGAACCCCAAGTGAGCACTGGGAGGGGAGGCTGACCTGAGCCCTGTGCTGTGTGACATTATTTTACAGTTACGTGGGGCTTGATTCTCTGCCAATCATCTCTGGCCCCCACATCTGGCAAAATGGATTCCTGGCTTATGTCTTTTCCACAGATGCCTCGATGGCAGGAGCAGGTCACGGGATGTGTTAAATACTGTCTGTTGAGCTGATTTCTGTTGGGATGACAAGGAAAGAACGTGGGGCAGGGGTACATCTTTGCCAGAAGGTCTGAGAGCTGGAAAGGGGGAAGGACCAGAAAGGAGGGGCGGGCTTGGGGAAGAGCTGAGCAGAAGGGCTGATAGAAGGGGCACAGCAGGAGGGAGGACCCAGGCCACCCAGGGGCTAGTCCCCATGTATGAAGCCAAGAGATGATTTAGGAACAGAGGGCTCATTCCTGCAGCTTCAGTAGATACTTCAGTAGCTACTAGAGGTAATAAAAAATGATATGGAATTCACCCTCATAAAGCCTGAGACCAACAGCCATCCTTGATAACCGAGTGGTTTTCTCCGTGCCCCGAGCAGTACTTAGCACCTTGCTTTCCTGGCCTAGTAGCAAGTTCACTGCAGAAGATGAAGAATTTGCATCTTTACTAAGGAAGGCATTGAGGATGTTGGATGAGAGAGCTCCATCCCAGAGAGGTCAAGTCATTACCCAGTGTCACAGAGCTGGTCATTGGTGGAGTAGGGCCGTCAGAGCACAGGTCAACATGACCAAGGATTTGGTCCCTCTTTGTGTCCCCTGCACAGAGCTGCTCCAAGAGGGGGCTGTGCTGAAGACCTTAAAGAAGAAATAAACACAAAATGTAGCTCCAGGTATGAGGGCATTCTTTGGGTAGGGCCTTTTTCTAGAAAAAGAATTCTTTTTTTTTTTTTTTTGCCAGAAGTCAGCCTTTTGTCTTCTTTCTGTGGTCCAATTAGGCGATTGTACCCCTAATTAGTCAGCCTTAGGCAGTACTTGTTGCCAGCATAGAAATTCGCGCATGGGGTTAAACGTTGGCAGAGACTCTGTCCATAAACACAGCAGCCAGCTCTGGTGTCAGCGTTGGGGATGGGCTGCCCTGTGAAGCCTGGCCCGGATGGTGTGAACACCCCAGCCAGGCCCGTCCATTCCCAAAGGTGGTGGCTCGGCCCTGGGATGCTGTGGGGCAGGATGAGTCTGCATTATGGCTGGCCAAAAAGAGGTGAGACATTGAAGAGTCATAAATATTAATTTTTTTTAGAGATTTATAATTCAAAAGTGACTCAACTGATTTGTTTCAAACTGCAGGAAAACTCAGCTGTGGCCTCAAATGTGAGCACTCTCAGACCAGAAGGAGTTCTCTGCCCTCAGATGTTTAGCCTTAAGGCACTAGAGGGGGATCACAACACTCTGACTTTCCTTGGAAGCGTGACTCCATGAGGGTGAAGGCAGAGGGCTTTTTCCAGAAGGCTCATGTCTGTCTGATTGCTTCTCATCAGGGACCAGCCCTGCATCTACACAGGTGCCCAACTTGCGCTCCGAAAACTCAGCACAAATCATGCCTCGGAGCAAGCCCCCTCCTGGTGATTAGGTCAGTACTACTTCACGTGTCCTGTGTGCCAGGCTGGTGACATGCTGGAGACTGGGTGACAGACAAGGTCTATGATTAAATCCTGGATGTGTGGGGACAGAGGCTCCACAGTCAACAAAATACATAAACAAGATAGTTCCCAGTGGGATGAGTAAATTAACAGGGACAGGGGTACCTGATTCAGATGGGGTGGTCTTGGGTGGGGCCCCTACAGAGGTGACCTGTGAGCTGAGATTTGCATAGTAAGAAATGGGGCCAGTCTTCCAGACAGGGGATCCTGCAGGGCCACCAGTCCCAGGGTAGAAATAAGAATGGCATGCTGGGGCCTGAGCATTAGGGACCAGAGAAGGGAGATATAGTGGGATGTAGGGGGGGGTGCATCACAGGCTGGGGCAAGATGCAGATTTCAAGGTCACTGGGAAGCCTTGAAGGGTATGGGCAGGGAACATCATGATATGTGCTCTACATTGTTAAGAATCTCTCTCTGAGTGGTAGAAGACAAGGTAAGGGATGGAAACCCGTCAGGGTCACTGGGGAGGTGGAGCTGACCTGACCCATATAGACACTTCCTTTTATTTCATCTCCTGGCCCCTCCAGCCCCATCCAAATATCTTTCATGTATCAAAGCATTGCTAAATAAATTCCCATGAAGTTTACTACAGGTTTACTACAGGGGAAACCAGCAAATATTTCTTCATTTAATTTCTTTTGTTGGAGGAAAGCATTCAGGGAGAGGAACATGCTTTCCCTGCCTTGGCTTAAATCTCATCAAAGTGGCCTTGTGAGACGGCTTCAGTCAAATGGACCTTCTTTTGTTCGCATTTGGGGCTGATCTGTTTACTTGCCTTCCACTGGTTGCTACCTCCCCATCTCCGCCTCCAAACAGACAGCTCTGTGCTCACGTCCCACTTCCCATGTTATGGCTACCGCAGACACAGTTATGAAAAGAAAGTTGTCCAATCTGAACAAAGCATAAACATGTCAGATCAGAGCACCAGACAGCATGGGACTCCTTATGCATGGTTCACGCAAAGCTCTCCTCTCACAGTTTGGCAAAATTTCTGCAACTGCTGTGGCCCCAGTTTTAGCCCTTCTTTCCCTCCAAGACATTTGGGTGGAAAATCCACAAAACAATAATAGATCAATACATTTAAATTAGAACTTTCAAAAATTCAATAATGGTATTTACAAATTAATAAAGCACTGTAAAGAAAATATCTGCACTTCTTTATTTAGGAATACAGTTAATTTTTTCATTGATTAAGCATTCTTTCGGTGGATGGGATGTGGGTAGGGAATTTTTTTTTTTTTTTGCTAAGAAAGAAGTTCTGTGGGAGAGCTTGGATCGTGTGCTTCTGGTACCACCTGTAAGTTACTCATGTGTCACCCATAGTGAGGGAAGGAAATTAGAAGCTGGATCAGAGGCAGAATCTACTAGATCCCAGGTGAAATCCATGGGTTTGCTGAGGATGGGGGTAAGGACAGGCATGCATGACCCTCCAGCTGGTGGCACTAACCTCAGAAGCATATGGGTATTCACCAAGTGAAGGGAATTTGTACAGGAAATCACCATTTATCAAACGTTGATCAGGAAGGCATTCTTCTTTGCTCAAAAGAATTCCCCAAGAATGCCCTTAAAATGAGCCAGCTCACTCTTGTGCATCCAAAGTCAAATGCAATTCTCCCCTCTGAAAGGAATGAATTGAGGTCTCCAGAACTGTCTGCCACATCAAGCAAGGTGGATCTGCACCTTGCTTGGGCCTGGGGTCTGCCCAGTTTGGGCAGTGAAGAGACACTTGCAGCCAAGTCTCAGGAGGCCTTGGGGAGGCAGGCTGTATACCCCCCACTCACCGAGCTACTCTGCGTCCAGATGTGCAGGCCTCAGCCACAGGCACTCCTGCTGATTCTTCCTTCCTTCTTTCTTTCATTCACAAAATATTGATTCAGGTCCCATGGTAGACTGCATTCTGTGCTTATGCTTGGGGCTTGCTGGTGACCTGGGGACAAGGCCCAGGATCCCCCTCTGTGAACAGGCAGAAGATGGATGCCCAGCACTTTTCTTGTAGAGTAGTGCCACAGGCCAAGCCTAGCTTTGGGTACTATGGAACCTTTGGGCACAGACGTAGATCCCGACATAGGGAAGCTGAGACAGTGTGAAGCCATAGAGTGTGAAGGTCAAAGGTCATTCTCATACAGTGCTGGAAGGATTGGAAGAGCAGGGTGCCTTGAAGAAGGTACTTAAAAAGGGTGGGCTCTCCAGCTGGAGGTGGGAAATGAGGAATGGGCCTCGCAGGGAGTGTACCAGCTCCAGGAGGGGTGGAGACACGAGGAGGTAAGAGAAGGTGGTGGAGTTGGGTGGAGACCACCTAGAGATTGAGGGAGGGGATGAGTGGGTTGTGGGGACTGAAGGGAAGCAGGAGGCACCTGCTTGGGTTCTCCTGCCCTGGGAGGCAGTTCCATTCCTGCAGGGGCAGCCTCCTCTTATGTGTGCTTTGATAGGTGTTTCCGGTGAGCTGGCTTAGGTGGACCATCCTGGTTATAATGGACTCCTTCTCTTGCAGCTCTTGGTGCTCTGTTGTGGGGTCATCACTGGTCTTCCCAACTCCATCCCTAGATATTGGTCAGTTCCCAAGGCGGGAGCTTCCTTGTTAACCACAAGATAAAAGTTCCAATGTCAGGTCTTGGCATTCTGGGCCTAGGCATCCTTAGTCTTTCTCATAAATGCCCGCTCCTATAGGATGGCAAGCTGCCTTCTCCCTGGGTAGGAGCAGACCACACATGTCCACCCTTATTTTTCCCAGGATTCTACCTACATCTCTCCAACTTTTTGAACCCAGTTGTTGAGACCCCCATGGAATTTCACCTGCATCATGACCCCCTTCTGTCTTCCCAGCTCAGCCTGTAGGTATTGCCTTATAATCCCTTTTGTCTTGCTGCTTTGATCCCCAGTTGGGCGGAACCGTGGATCTTATAGGACACTGTGTGCTTTAGTGGGACTTCAGTGGAGATGTCTGAATGACAGGAACTTGCAGATCACAAAGTGGTGCATGGTCTCCAGAGAGTGTGTGGGATTGTGCCTTTGTCCCGCACCTCACTTAAATTAAAAAAAAAAAAAAAAAGTGGCTCAGAGCATTTCGTTGTCAGCTGGCTTTGCATTTGAGGCCTCTCACTTCTGGGCCCTTCCCCAACTTTCCAGCTTCATCTCATGCAACATTCTCCCATCCCCTGGGCCTCTCCCTCCTCAGTGCTACCTCTTTCTATGTCACTTACCACTCCTCAGGTATGCCAGGCCCTTGAGTTGGCCATACTTTTGCATATGCTGTTTCCTTGTCTTAGAAAAAACCAACCACCTATTATTCTTCTTCCTACTCCAGGGCTGCCCCAGAAAACTCTTATTCATCCTTCACAACCCAGATGAAAATTCACCTCACCACAAAGGCTATTATTCTGGGCAAATTAGACCACCTCAGCTGAACTTTCTTATCTCTGTTACTCATGATGACTCTGACCATGCTAGAGGGGGGTCTCTGTTTAAATGTCTGCACTTCTTGTCTCTTTGGATTCTTCATAGGTCCTCCTTGCCACTATTAATATCTGTATGTCCCTGTCCCCGTCAGGCCGCTAAGGGCTACGTGAATTAGGTATTTATTTGTATGTTCTTAGGAACAGGTGGAAGAAACTTGGAAATTAGTCCTGCACCCCACAGAATACTCCTATCAAAGTAGAAAGAACGACAAAGCCTGTCTGCAGGTCAGTGGCATGTACAGCAGAGAGCCGCTTCCGAGGACTTATTCAGTCACAGCCCATCAACAATTTTTAAGATAACATGTTGACATCTGTGTGTTTAAGATTCTGATAGAAAAGATCCTAGAGGAAGCGACGTGCAAGCAGAAGCCAGTCTGTCCCACACGTCATTGGGTGTCGGTAGAGACGCAGAGAGGAGATGGTTGGTGGAGGGGAGTGTCTTGCTTGTGTCAAAGCCCTGTCCTCACTTGGAGGCTCCGATGCATTATGGTTAGAACCTGCCTAAGCCCCTGCATGGGACCAGAAGGAAGCCTGAGCGTGGGAGAATGGCAGGCACTTAGCTGTGTGCTTACTGGAAGCAAAGAAAACAGGGCTGGTCACAGAGCCAGCTGCCTGGCCATTACAGGTCACAGCCTGACTTTTGGTCTTGCGCTGCACAGGACAGTCAAGGCCTGAGGCCCTTGCAACCCCTGGTTGTAGCAGGCTGGGCCCCAAAGACCCCGTTTAATGAGGCTGGCAAAGCTTGAGAGATTCCTGGACCCTGCTCTCCCTGGGTTGACAGCCGTGAGGGACCCACCGCCTTTTTCCAAACCATTTATTGCCACTTACCACGGGCTTGGTTTACATCTGCTGCTGAGAGCAGAACGATCCCAATTTGGAAGCCGTGGAGGCTGTTTTTCACCCACATTGACATAAGCCATGACTCTCGAAGCTGATGACACACTCGAGATAAGGTCAAACGCTCAACAGAAAGGGACATTTGTTGCTGTTGCTTCATCCCTGTTCGCAAAAAGAAGCTGCAGACGCTAATGGCTGCTGGGATGTGTGGTCCTGTCTCCAGGGGGCACAGGCCTCTCCATCCACACACAGGGTGCTACTTATCCCACCACCCACAACATAGGGGCAGAAGCCCCCAAATTCCAGTCTAGAGAAAGGGCTTGGGCCCAGTGTGGGCAGGGGAGCTTCTGGAAGCCTGAATTTCCAAGCTGGACTAGGGGTTCTCTGGGGCCTGGAGGGGCTGCGTGAGGAAGCCAGGCCCTGTCTGGGTGGGGTAGGGGTCCCCTTCTTCTGCCCATTTCATCTCCTTTTGCTCTCAGACTGGGAGGCCTGAAAAAAGGACTAACTTGGCCAGGAAGCAGGTGCCCTAAGAAATAGGCGTGGTAATGGGTGAACAGGGAAGCATTTGTAGGATTTTCTGGGAAATGAAGTAGAGCAAAGGGTAGCCTCTCTTATTCAACTTAAGACAAAGGCATCAAGTAGATCGCACCCTCCCCCTCCCCCTCCCCCATCTACATACGGTTTCCTCCTTGGAACTTGAGTGGAGAGATGTCATGTGATTCTGCCGAATCAAGTTAGATCTCCCTCCAATTGTGGCTGCTCAGGTGTCCTAGGAGTACCCACTGAAGACTTAATAGGGATGTCCCTTGTCCTCTGCTCATTGTGATCACCTCTGTGGTGTTTATTGCCCAAGCTCACACAGTTGCCTTGAAGTGGAAGTTTCTGCTCCACAGCATCCAGCTGGGGCCCTAGCTATGGCCTCCATCCTGGGGGCTGTATGAGAGTGGGGTGTGTCTTGACACCCTCAGTCTCCTCCAAGATCACCCCCTTCCCACCTATACTTGGTTGGGCTGCTTCGACTTCTTAACTTCAGGGAATGTTCTAGGGCAGTCCAGCATCATGGGTCCAAGCTCTGAAGGTATTTATATACCTGCCTGGTGAAGGTGTTGGGGACCTGAGGGTTGCTCTCAAGAGATCAGTTCTTTGGAAACACAATCTTGTGCTGTGTAGGGTTGGGGTGCAGTGAAGGCTTTTCTCCTAATCCACAGTAGCCAATGAGAAGGCAGAGAGAGATTCATTTATGGGTTTCACCTGAGTTCCAGGCTTGCCATCTTGGACCCTTCCAGACCACATTCAGACAGCAAGTGAGTGGACATTCCCACAGGGTGAACTCTGACTGCAGGGGGGCCACTCCCTGGATGTCTCTCCTTAGAAACAGATGGGACCCTTCAGCAGGCCTGAGGAAAGGTTCCCATGTGCCACTTCTCTTGGTACATTAGGCTTCTTCCACCATGAGCCCAAAATGCTTGACTAGGTCCCCAGTGAGGCTCCTCTGTCTCCCTTCTTGTGGTATGGGCTCACCCAGGATGAGTGCTTCTACTGTACCTGTGCAGCACGTGCCACTGTGAGGTCCAGGTCTGGCTTTACAATTGCCAGGCAATTGTAAAGGAAGAGGGCTCTTCCTCTCAAAGGTAGCTGTCAGAAGTTCACCCCCAGGGCTAGTGATACTCCTGAGAGTGGAACATTTGGAGAGGAGTTTCCTTGGGGGTGAGCATCTGTGTGAAGGGTGATCACATGGAACCTGATGGTTCTGGCCATCCTGGGTGGGAGCTTTTAAGAGAACTTTGTAAAGAAAATTTATTTTTTGCCCAAGATGTGTGCTCCCCACTAGACGTTTTTCTTTTTAATATTATTTTCCGGCTCCCCCATTCAGAAATCTTTTACCCATACAGTATAGATAAGTCATGATTTATCCTGAGAGTCTGTTATGGTGACATTCATCACAGAGCACTCCCTGTCTTCTCATCAATGGGAAAGTTCCAGACAGGGACAAGCCAGGCACTACACTGGGACCCTTGCTGGATGGCTCTGCAAACATCTTTTGGGAGAATAAGTGATTGTACCCTGGGCTCCTGGCTCCTGGTGGGTTCTATCCCCACTGCCTCCCATTTCTTCCCTGCCTCCCGGGGTCCTTCCTGCTGGCACAGGCAGATAGCAGATAGCTATCTGGCCCTCTGTCTTCCAGAAGGATGCCTTGGCTGCTGTGTGTCATTGTGACATTTTGTAGGTTGAGCTGTAAAGGTCTCTAGAAAAAGATGTTTCCAGCAGTATTAGAGAGGAGAGGAGGCTGGCCAGGTCTGGCCTGTGGCACGCTGCTCTGCTATGTTTTCCCTGAGATTTCCCAAAAGGCTGCTGGGATCAACTCTTCCATGGATACTGCCTCCTTCCTGAGATAACTCACCAGATGTCCAGCCTGGGATCTCAGAGATGCTGCAGCAAGGGCCCCATGTAGATGCCTGTTGTCGGGGGGCAGTCTCTGCTCACTGGAAGTCACTGCCAGTGGAATGTGCCTCCTAGGGGTTAGCAGAGCGGGACTCAGGTTGTGCTGAACAGAAAGGAGAGGAGAGAATCCTGCTAAGTTGCTTTTTTTCTTTACTTTGATCTTTAGTTCACTTGTCCTTAGTATAAGCTGGAAGTTATAACATAAAAAATGCTGGGGACTGCTCTCTCTTTTAATAAGCTCTCCAACTAAAAGGGTTTGGAGGAGAAGAAAGGAGGCCTGAGTCTGAGTGAGTGCAGCGGCAGTAAATGAAACCCTTCAAGGGTCAGAACAGGGGTGGCTGGCAGCTGCAGAAGAGCTTCTGTGCCAGAGAGCAGGACATTGGACTTTTGCTGTCTAAAGGGACAGGCCCCGGAGTGAAGGTCAGGATCTCATGTGTACTGAGGCTGTAGCCTGCCCCAGCCCTTGCCCAGTCCCTGGCCAGCTCACCAGCCAGGCGCACTGAGAACAAATCTCAAATTCTGCAGTGGGGCTGGAAATTCAGCCTTCCTGAGGGCTGAAGGTGCTTTTAACCCAAATCCATTAGGACCTTGAGGGTCCTCTGTAGCTTTAAGAAACGTCCCATGCAAAGCCAGAGGTTCCCAAAGACAGTGCAGGAGGAGGCAGGCAGGTCTGTGCATTCTGGAGGATTCTTATCAAAGTACAGGGCAACTCCAGCCCGCTGCCCTCGCCGTCCTCCACGCTTATACTCAGCCCATGCCTAGTACCCACAGGGGTGCTGGAACCCAGCCTGGACCCTGGGAGCATCCTTCCCATGTCAGAATAAGCAGAAATCCCCATTTGAGAGCTTTATGAGTCTTCTCAACAGAGCACTTTATGAACCTCTTGTGCTGCGTGTCCTTGAGCACTAGCAGTATTAATATTCATTCACTAGGGACCCAATTCTGCCTGTAGACAGCACCTGCTGGGGCCTGGGAGATCTCCCGTGACCAGAGCTGGAAGCTGCATTCCCAGCCATTGGCCGCTCTGGGTACTTGAGCAGACACTTACCTGCGGATCTGGAATTCCCAACTCCTGTAGCCTCTTCTCTGCCCATTTTTTTTTTTTTCCCTGAGGAATTCCAAAGAACAGGGCCACAGGGCGTCTCACCTCCCTGATCCCAAGCACAAGAGGTGGCTCCTTGCCACCCCTCAGCTTGACTCAGCTTGGAACTGTTTCAGTTCAGGGCGCACCTTGATCTCTTAATTTTAGAATAAAATCGAGAGAGAAGGGGGTGGGGAAGAGAGGGGGAGAGAGAGACAGAAGGGGGGGGGAGAGAGAGAGAGAGAGAGA
>NW_026000205.1:15621525-15634208 GCF_001458135.2 Marmota marmota marmota | reverse complement strand
TACTCTTAACTTTAGAATAAAATCGAGTAGAGAGGAAGGGTGGGAAGAGAGGGGGAGAGAGAGACAGAAGGGGGGGGGAGAGAGAGAGAGAGAGAGAGAGAGAGAGAGAAAGAGAAAGAATATATATGGGGGAAAAGAAGCACAGATTCACTTAGAAACTGAATCTTCCACCAAACTTTCCCTTATTCTGATTGCAACTCCCTGCCCCTCTTTATCTAGCTGTCTCAGAATATAATTGTCTCTCAAACTGCTGGCACCGTAACCTTAAACCTTGTAATTGTGCCCCAGGACAAATCAGTATTAATTTAGCTGATGTGGCATATCTTATAAATCCTAAGTTCTCCTTCTAGCTTCTACTTTGGTTAAGGATTTTCCTTCCCCAAAAATGTACACCGGGAGAGATGGGGCAAGTATGTGTGGATCATACTCTGTGGTTCTCAGCCGTCTAGAGGAGGCTGGAGACAGGAGGCCAGGGGAGAGGCTCAGCTTTCCTGACTCTGCAGGGGGAAGGGGCTAGCTCTCCTTCTATCACCATGATAGGTCTCCACTGTGCCTGAGCTCTTGGGAATCTGAAGCCCTTGCTTCAGGGAGCCCCCGGGGCTCTGATGGGTGTTGTCTAGAACTTGCAAGGAAATCAGAAGGAAACCACAAATCCACTGGGGCGGGGAGGTGGGGACAGAAAGATTTTGCGGTTGAATCTAAAATACAAAGAGAGGGTAGGAGCGGCTGCCACAGGGATTTCATTAAGTAGACCACAAAATTTAGCCTTAAGAAGTTTGTGCCCATGTTCTGACAGTGCAAAACAGCATCTCAAGGGTAGTATGGCAGTAAAGAAGGGTGCGGAGGTCCTGAGATGCAAAATTGATACCCTAGGTAGGGCTGGGCGGTAATTACCTCCAAGGTTATCTGGTTACTTGGTGTGGGTAACCACCAAACGCCACCACTTCCTAAGGGGACCTAGGACACGGCACTTTCCAAACCAGCCCTCTGGTTTTCTGTGTGATCTCCAGTTTTTCCAGGATGTCTCTGTTCTCACATCAGAGCACTTCTCTTAAGGGAGCTAAAATTAAACTCCCAAACAAAGAGTTCTAAGTGCTGTTTTATTTCTAGAGAGGAAAATTGCACCAGAGTAACTTCTTTATTTGACTACATTACATTACAGTAGAGGGAACGAAGGAGAGGACTGTGATACAAAATAGTAATTAACTGTTTTTTCTCTGTCCTGAAAATTAGTGCATAGTTAGATCAAAATATGACAGGGTGCATACTCATTTAATTTTTAAATTGCTTGGTAACTTCAGATAAAACTATTGCAGTGGGAACATAAGACAGCATGCATGCTGAATAATGGCATTTTGGAGCCACTTTGGTAGTATTTGGGTGGCCCAGGATGGTAACATTAATTCATTTATCTGGTCAGCAAGCATCTATGGCACACATTAGGTGAGGCTATCTCTGGACAGTGGTAATACATGGGAAGGAGTCGTGTCAGTCTGAGGTGCAGAGTAAGGGGAGCGATTCAGAGGTGAACCCTCAGGGTCAAACAGTTCACCCATTATTTATTTATCTATTCATTCATTCACTCATTCATTCAGCAACTGTGGAAGGAACTTCATCTCTATGTGTAGGTTCCCACTCGTGTTAATCAGCTGTTCATCACTGGGACCAAAATACCTGACCAGGACAACCTTGAGGAGGAAACATTTAAGTTTAAGGGTTTTAGAGGTTCAGTCCATGGTGGGCCAGCTTCATTGCTCTGGGTCAAAGGTGAGGTTGATCATCATGGCGGAGGGGGGTGGTAGAGGGAAGCAGCTCTGCTCATGGTGTCCAGGAAACAGAGAGAGAGAAAGGGGAAGGGGACACAGGGAAGATGCGCCTCTGTGACCCACCTCCTCCAGCCACTCCAGTCTGCCTACAGTCGCCACCTCGTCAGTCCAGCCAAACTGAGATGGACCCATTAACTCACAGCTCTCATCAGCTGATCATTTCACCTCTGGACGTTCCCGCATCGACACAAGAGCTTAGGGGGACGCCTCATATCCAAACCAGAACACTGCTCACACCATGCTCACCGTTTGTTAGGAAGGAGCAGCTACCTGGATGAACTCAGAGGAAGGCACACGATAAGCGCAAGCAAAGGCATCAAGACAGAGGTTCCGATGCATTTATTCATGCGTTCATTCATCGATTTATTCATCCCAGAGATTTTATTGAAGACCTTCTGTGCATCAGGGATATGATAATGAGCAAAGATGGACTTGATTCCTGTCTTCATGGGGCTCTCAGAGCCTCTATCAGGGACTTGGACCTCGTGCAGGTACCATCAGGTGGGAATCAGCTCTTATTGGGGAAGCACATGCCAGGTAGAGGGAATAGCAAGTGCAAAGGCCCTGTGGTGCATATGAGGACTGGAAGGTGGACAGTGGGCCTGGGGGCACAGAGTAAGGAAATCCTGTGGGCCGGGCTGGAGAGACTGGTGGGGATGAAATCCTGTAAGCCTTGTTGTCTCCATCTGCAAAGCAGTGAGTGGCCATTATGCAATGTGCAGGCTTACTTAAGGGGTCACATGAGAAGAGTGCAAGCCGGCTCTTTGGTGATATTGGACAGGGCAGTGGTAGAGGTGATAAAGAGAAAGCAGATGTGAATCACTTAGGAGAGGGCAGCTTTTAGCTCAGAGGTAGGCACTGAGTAAGAGTGATTCAGGAGACCTGGGTGGGGACAGGAGGAGCAGACAAGGGAAGATGGGAAAGTGGCACCTGCTCCGTCAGGTCAGCTGACTTTTACTGGAGGTCATTGCAGGAGGGGATGAAGCACAGAAGAAATTTTTTAATACACGGGCCACCCTGGGTTATCTCAATTGGTGGTCCGAGAACTTTCCTTAAAATACTTTGATTTCCTCCCTTCTATATTAGAGGATACTCATATTTCCTGGAGCCAGTCCAACAGGTGTGCCCACCTATTGCCTGCTTATCCATCATGTATCTGTACACATTGGGTAATTGTGTGTGCAAATGGGTGGTTAGGTGTCTAACTACCAGAGGTGTATGTGGGGGTATGTGATTACCAGATTTACATTTGCAAATGCTCATTTCTTAACCCCCTTCTCACCTCCACTTCTCCGCTGTCCTCCTCCTACCCACCAACACACGCACATCCAGGTGTATGACTGGGCCTGGTATCACCTTATAGTTATAAGGAGTTAGGGTTGGGGTGGTTCAACTGCAGAGGAAGCTCCTTTCCAACGTCCCTACCCCATGTCCCTGACACACCCATCCCATCAAGAAAAAGGGAAAGAGCAACATCTCCCCGTCTTCCATATCCGGTTATTGTTTGCTCTGCCTGTAAATACAAAAGTCTAGAAATCACACCTGAGGTGTCATTTCCTTACTCCCAGATCAGCCTCATCTTTCGAAGAGAAAGTCCCCACCAAAGAACTGACTTGCTGTCACTTAATCATTCATGAGCTCTGCCACTCTTGAAAATAAAAGCAGTACCTACCTGTTGCAGGGTCTGAGGTCTGGTGTGAAGTTGGCTGACAGTGTGACTATTATTTGCACTAATGCATGTGTGCTTCATGACATGGCTCCTGATGAGGTTCAAGTCTTAGGGCTTTTGTTACTACACCTAGAAGAGACAAACCTTAGGTGAACACTCATTGCTGCCAATTCTCATGGGATTTGTGCTACGGTATTAATAAAAATGATAAAAAAGGAGCGGATATGTGATATGTGCTTTTTGACTCTACAATTAGGTAGTCTAAAATATAAACAAATTGTGACTTTGGATACCATAAAAGAAGTAACTAAAACATAGAAGTGGCAGGATTTTTTTTCCCTTTAAGTTTGCAGCATCTACAGTAAAATACCCAAGGCACACATTTGGTTTGGGGTGGTGGATTGTAGTTAATGTTAAAATCCAGTCAAGATGTGGTGTTGGCCCTGAGTGTGTCACAATTCATCTCAGGGGGAAGATGGCCAGGGTCACCTGGATCTTTGGTTTATCTGTCTGAGGGCACCACTGGGAAACCTTTGCTGGGACAAATTCATGTTTCCCGCTAAAGAATATCAGTGATTGAATTCCGGCACTATGCTCTTTTCTCACAACAAGCTTGGCTTCTGCCATGATGAAATGCATCCTTAATAGTCACGCACCTCTGTAGCATGCTGAGTTTCAGATTCAATAAAAGAGCGGCTTTTCTTATCATTTTTGTTTAGTAAGGACTTTTTATTACTTCCATGCAAGATAAGTTTTGTCTGGAATGTAAGACTTAGGATATCTAGGTCACTTACATTTTTTTGTTTTCATTATGATTTTTAAAAATTAATAGATTTGAGTTTTAAGAGCTGTTTTAAATTCATAGAAAAACGGAGTGGAAGGTTCAAAACTGTCTGAAGGTGGGTTCAATGTCCCTCATTAGCAACACCAGCACAGGGGTGCAGTTGTTACAACTGAGGACCCTACATTGACACCCGATTATCACTTCTCAGCCCATAGTTAACATTAGGGTTCACTCTTGGCATACAGCCTGTATGTTTTTCCAAATGTATATGACATGTAATTTATATGATATCATTGTAGTGTATCTAGAAAAGTTCCATTACCTTAAAAAATTTCTCTGCTTTGTATTTTGTCTCATTTAAAAACAACTTCCCATCAAACAAGAAAAAGAAAAAAAAAATGCTGGTCTCACACACACACACACACACAAAAAAAAAAACACACCATTTTTTTTTTTAAATTCAGGCAGAGGGATACTGGACAACTCTCCCCATTCCTACCCAATAGGATGATTCTGTTTGTAGAAGAGAATTTGAACTGACAGATTTCTTCCAAATAAGATTTTGCACGACCTATGTTCTCGTGTCTATAAAATAACAAGTTTGAAAGGAAATAAGTCCTACTTGACTTATATCTTCTGAAGCCATTTAAAGCTCTAGAAATTAGTAGTTTACTGTTACTTTTGGCAATTTCTTCAGATTCATGTCTTCCGTCCATCTTTGACTTGGAAGCTTGATGTGGACCTGCCAACAGTTACAGAGTAGCACATTCAGGGAGGAGAGTATGCAAACCGGTCCAGGGGACAACAGGACCTTTCACAGATATATGCTGCCTCCTGCCTCCTTCAGCTATGGGAGGGGTATTTAAAAAAAACAACAAAACAGAAACAACAACCCAGGGCCTCGTGCCTACTAGGCAAGTGCCCTACCACTGAGCAACACCCTCAAACCCTCGAGTGCTCTTTTTGTTTTTTTGGTACTAGGGATTAAACTCAGAGGCATTTAACCATTGAGCCTCATCCCCGGCCTCCCCCACCTTTTAAAAAAGTTTCGAGGCAGGGTCTCACTAAGTTACTTAGGGCCTGGCTAAGTTGCTGAGGCTGGCTTTGAATTGAGGACTGTATTTTAAAGGGTGCCCTGACCGTAGGATGGCTGGGGGGCCTCAGCTTTCTTGCAAGCCTGATTCTTGCACCCCAGTGTCTTTCTGGAACCCAGCACTCTGAATTGGTTTTCCCACTTCTCAGGGCCCTTTGGTTGAAACCCTGAGCATTTATTCCTCGTTACAACTTGTTACCTCAGGGCTTGGATAATAGAGACATGGCTAACAATGGTGGCTTGTGACGCCCAGTGGTAAGAGGGATGGTCTCTATCCTCCTAAGTCTCATGATACATTAACATAGGATGTTCTCAGGGACTAAATCCATGCTTTCCATTTTTAAGTGGGAGAGTTTGATGGAAAGAATTTTCACTGGCTTGAGGACTCTCCAGATAGCCTCATCCCTTGTCTGTCAAACAAAACTATGTACAATAAAGTTTCAAAGAACTAAACACACAAACACACAGACATGCATACAAACACACGAGTACATGCAAAACTGTTGAAATCTGATTAAGACTTCTGGGTTGTAGCAAAATCAATTCCTTGGTGGTCATATTGTATTCTTAAGCTTGCTGTTACCACCAAGGGGAAACTGAATTGGTCCTTACAACTTCATGTGAATCTACAATTGTCTGAAAACAAAAAATAAAAAAAAAAAAAATAAGAAAAAAATTCAAGTCAATTTTTAATTCTTTGTTGCATGTTATCATATTTACCCTTTGAATTTTGGCATTCTATGTATTCTAGATTAATATGCCTCATTCATTTAAAAGTTAGTAGACTTTTGTTAATTTGGTTGCAGTGTTAGAAGCCAAATTCAGCAATATGACCTCGTGTTTATTATATGATATTAGACCTTAGGAGAGGGGGTTGGAGGAGACCCTCACCTTTACAAGAGGGTAAGCAGTGTCCAGAAATAAGTGGAGGGAGGGAGGGAGGGAGAAAACATCCTACGGGAGAGAATGAGCGATTGATCTCAATGTGAATTTTAGAACTTAGAAAATCGACCAAGACCAGGATGTTAGAAAGTACACACAAAATAGCAAGTGATTTAAAAAATTCATATTTTAGCATTTTTCTTTTTCTTTTCTTTTTTTTTTTTTTTTTTTNGAGATCTGATTTACTGTTTTTTTTTCTGTTGTGAATTGTGCTTCTGGTGTCATATGTAAAAATGGTTTGCCATGTCTAGGTCCCATGATTTTCTTCTTATATACTCTTCTTGAAAACAGGTTTCAGTTTTATGTTTTACATTTAAATCTGTGATCCCTTTTTTTTTTTTTTTTGCATAAGGTATGAGGTTTAGGTTGAGGCTTCTTTTCTGCTTATGGACATCTGGTTGTTCCACCACCAATTGTTGAAAAAATTTAAAAATTTCTCCAATGAACAGCTTTTGCATCTTAGTCAAAAGTAAGTTGGCCATGCCTGCGTGGGGCTACTTCTGGGTTGTCTGTTTTCTGTCCATTAATCCATGAATCTTGATCATTAAGGATGAGATAGAAGAACTCTAGGATCCCTCCCTGTGAAGTACCTTGTTCCCCCCACCCCATGCTTCTGGCTTCCACGAGGTCTGTTCTGCACGTGAGCGTTTGTGAGGAACTTCCCAAACTGTTTTTTTCTCCTGCAGTCCCCAGACACTGATGGTTTTGGTCTCTCTTTTCGTCCTTCCCTTGCTTACGCATGTTCTCAGATTAAAGTGGGATTTTCTAAAACAGATTTTTCTATTGTGGGGTAAAGACAGTAAGTAAACAGAATTATCATAACAATTTAAATAGTAATAAAATATGTTTTTCTGTTTCTATTCAGAGACAGGGAAAGGTAACTAGAGAAGATGAAAGGAAGAGCTAGATTTGTGGGTGGTAGGTGTGTTGTTTTTTTCCCTTTCTTCTTCAATAATAGGTACAGAGTTTTAGTAAAGGACTTCAAGGCAAAAGGAAAAAAAATAGCAGATACTGTTATGGGGTTATTTTTATCTTTCATTTTTATGACAACTTATTTGTACTTAAGAGAATCTTTCCAAAGAGTTAGAAGCATCATTAAATAAAGACTGTGAAATGTGCAATATGGCTTATTTATTTAAATGTTAATTGGTCCAACGAACACTTCTAATTAGCTCTATATTTGCTTAGCAAAAAGTTTTACAAATTCCAATTGTGAAAAGCAGCTATTTTGAGCTGGTAAGCATGTTGCAGCCTCAGCTATGATTTTTCTATAGTTCTCAGCCCTTGAAGGCACAATTTAATTTTTCATGTATGCATACTAGCAACGGTAAACACTTGCGAGTGTAAAGAACCTTCTTTAATTAGCTGCACAACAATTAAAGGATTCACAAACTAAATTGAACCCTGTCTCGGTGCTTACTAGCTGAATTCTACCACCTGTCACAACAGCACTTTGTTCAATCTGTTATGCAAAATCATTATAGCAATATAGCGGAGGGGGAAAAAAAGAGAAAACAGCAATTATTTCTTACTTTTCTCTTGAATGGGTTATTTTGGGTTATACTGATGTCAGGTTCATTGAAGCTAACCTTTTGAAATCTGTAACAGCATAGTACTTCCAAGGCAGTCTGAGAATGGCTAGAAGACTATTTCGTTTTCCCCCTTTGGGAGGAAGTGGCACACATCCCTAAAGTGTGTCTGGGTCTCTGATCATTTGGAAAAAAAGAAAAAAAAAACCTGTTCTAAACTCTTGCAGCCACTCTCTATTTTTTTCTTTCTCACAAGGAACCCCACTTGGCTCCACGGGCTCCTGTGTCGTAAAAACTTGCCAACCACTGTCGGCATGAATTTAAAGATGCAATACTCAAACCTCCTTCTCAAAGAACATACTGACTCAGATTATTTCACCAATCCAATCCCGTACTGTAAAAATGTGGGTGGGTGTGTTGCTTTAAAAAAAAAAAATTAAAAATTAGGTTTAAACTAAGCTGTTCTCTGGTAGACTGGGTTGGAGGGGAATGCTCACCCCTGTGCCATTTTCAGAGACAATGGCTTTATTGTGAATCCCCAACCCCAAGCCTGACAGGGCAGACTTCTCCTCGCAGCCTGGGAATAAATGTTTACATTTGGTGTTGTCGTCCCCTGGCCTCTGGCAAGAATGCCCGCCACTCTGGGCTTTTGCACACAAGACAGGGTGAGAAGCGGGGCTCTGCAGACGCGCACCTCTCCTGATGAGCTGCACTTTGAGCTGCTGCCTGGCAGTTGTTTAAAATGGCATCAATAACATATTGTTAGTCGCAGCCTCTGAAGCATATGTGATCTGGGCATTTCAGACGTTGGAGTGATTATCGACAAACAGCCGGGCTCATTGAGCGCGCCTGTATTTTCCAGCATTACAGTATTTTTTAGAAGTTGCCTCTTTACATCATTTCACGAAAATGAGCAAAGGAGACAAGGCAGCCCTTTGAAAAATGTAAACTCTTTCCCTCAAAAATGCCGGAAGAGGGGGAAAGTGAGAGCCAAAGGTCAAAGGCCGAGGAAGAATGTGCCTCTCTATTTTTTCCTAGTTCCTAAGCAGAGAGGAAACTTCTCAGAGTTTGGGCATTTGGGCCATCGGGGCTGTTTTCTGTCAAATCCTGGGAGGAGAACTTGCAGAATATACATATGTCCCTCTTGTTCTGCTGAAATCTAACAACTAAGCTGGCTCGGGGCTAGCACCTGGAAATGAAAGCGAGGTGTTGTTCAGTTCATTGAAGAAGTTCAGGAAATGCACGCCCAACGCAAAGTTGCAGCCCCGGAGAGAAGTGGCACGGGCACCTGCTGCCCCTGCAGCCCACCCGTCTGCCGCTGGACTCCGCTGCACTTTTACTGCAAGCCATTTCTGGTGCTGGGTCCAGTCGCCCTGTGATTGTCCC
The DNA here is from genome assembly GCF_001458135.2 of Marmota marmota marmota. Classification (NCBI taxonomy): domain Eukaryota; kingdom Metazoa; phylum Chordata; class Mammalia; order Rodentia; family Sciuridae; genus Marmota; species Marmota marmota. The sequence continues at coordinate 15,624,979 of NW_026000205.1, read as the reverse complement.
CCTTGCTTTCACTGCACACTGGATGGCAAGTTCCGCACTAGGCTTTTCATGGGAGGTTATTGGGGCCATTAAGGACAGGATGGTGGCATAGTAGGTTCTCAGTGAACACCTGTTAGTGACTGGAAATGGAATCTCCACCTGACCGAAGAACTCAGGGACTTGAAGGTGAATTTGGGCAACTTAGGTCTTTTTCATTCTTTCCCTTTCAGAGTATTTAAGATGTCCTTACCATGATGTACCGTTTGTCCTCTCCACCCTCCTTGTAGATAGCCCTGCAAGGAAGGATGGCGCAGAGAGTGGCCTTAAGGTAGCATTGCTTTATGCAAGGCCTGCTTATGGTGTCCACAGACTTGACTTGAGGCACTCAGCTGGCCTGCCTGCGTCTTAGGGGCTTCCAGTCTGTTTGGGGAACCCAAAGCCACTAAGGACACATGGCAATAAGCCCTTCTCTTCTTGGGTCAGAGGGAGACACTGTTTCCTTCCCTTCAGCTTGCCTTGTCATTCTGGCTTCCTCAGTTGCAGGGTGGCATGACACAATGGTGGCTTAGTGGCTAGGGGTCTGGGGCATGAAACCCACGGTTGGGGATTTCGTTCTGGCAATATCAATTATTGGAAATGTGACATTGGGCAAGTTATTTAACCTCTCTGTGCCTCAGTTTCCTCAACTATAAAATGGGCATGCTCACTGTAGAATTATCTTATAGAGTTGTCAGAATTGAGTGATAGTGCTTGGAGTAGTATCAAGCGCACATTAAAGTTCATGTTAGATTACCGTTATTGCCGTTCCTTCAACTTGGAGTCTCCTTAGGATCTTGAAAAGAACCTAGGAAACCATTCACTACTTCCTGACTTCAGGAGTGACAGGTCTGAAGAGCCAGCAGATGAGTGCCTTCCTGGGAAAGCTTTCTGATGGTCCTGGACCATACAAATCCATACTTCTCTCCTTGGCTTCCTGACAGCCCCTTTTTTTGGTATCTGCCCATAGGTGTGGTGTTCTTGGCTAGAAGGTAGATTTTCAGAACTAGGATTTTCAGAGTGTAACCCAGAATGGTCTCCACCTATGCCCTTTTGCCCACTGGAAACTGGTACTCTTGCTCTCTGACTGGAGAATGTGTGGATGCCCTTGACTGAGAGTTATTGAGCACCAACATGCGTGTGCAACATGCAGGGCACATGGGAAGGGCACAAGGAATCCTAACTTATGAATTTGTAACCTGATGGAGGCCCTGCAAAAAGGGCAAGTGGTCAATCGCAGTGAGTGCTGGGAGAGAATCAGCCCAAGGAAGAGAGAGTGTGTCTAAAGGATCAGGGACGAATCTTGGAGCAGATGCCACAGGGCACAAGTCACAGTTGGCCCTGGGCCCCTGGAGGGTGGGAAATGGCCTCCCGGGAGGCAGGCGTTCTCTTTGAAATCTAGATCCTTTTGCTGCAGGCCAACAGGGATCTGGGCCAGGAGACAACAGAATGAGGATGGAGACTTGCTTTAGGGGAAAGGATCCGTAGGGCAATAAATACCTGAGATCAAAAATGCATATTTTTGCTCCCAGCATGGAGGAAAGTTCGATTATCTAGTTGATGGGAGTCACCTCCCAGCCCTGTTTCCACAACAGGGAAAAGCCAGTTTTCATTTTGAGGCTGAGTGATGGAACATGACAGCTCCGCACATGACAGTGATCCTTGGTAAGTGTTTGTTGAGCGACTGTGGAACAGCATTCAACAAATCAGCTTTGTCTAGTGAATGTGCTCATTGAAACCAGGGCCACCAGAAGCTGTTGGTGGTTTCCTCTGGGGCACTACGGTGTAAATGTGCTGTATGGTAGTGAACTTGGAATAGATGTTTGCCTCCTATGCAACCTATGAAAAGATGTCGCCAAAGAGAAGATTCACAGAGTAGACAGAGGGCCTTCCCAGCCTCAGTGGTCTCTTCTGTGGACACTGCCAGTCACTGTTATGAGAAAGGGTTTTATTTTGTGGAAGTTGTTCCTTCTTTTGGATTTGTCACCTGACTTGCTTATAACCTAGAACCCAGCCAGAGCCACAGGAACCAGGGAACAACACCATAACTCCATTCCTCTCCTCCTGAGCCTACCCTGCCCTGTGAACACAGAAAACTCTACAGAGAGCATTTCTTCCTTTTAATTACTATAGACATTTTGCTAATCTTTCCTACCATTACATACAAGTTTATTTCAAAAAATTAGAAAATAGAGCTGAGTAGCAAGAAGGAAATGGGAATCCCTCTGTGATCGCCCAAACCACCTCTGCTGTGTATCTTTCCAGACTCTCTATGATTTCTTGAGCTCACCAAAGGGGACTAGGGTTTCCTGTTCTGGAAGGAAGGTGACAGTCGTGGAATGAGTTGGGTTTTTGCTGATGTGGTGGGCATTATGGATGGCTACCTTGTCCAACATATCCCCAGCTGTGAAGGGATCTCAGGTGTCTGCCTTTGGGTTGGAGGTGGGATATGAGAAAGGTAGGCTGCATTCCTTTTCCTGTGTGTGGGTGCTTGTACCTGTGTACATAGGTGACAAGTCCAAGAGAAGCAAACAACTTGCATGCACAGAGGTCTCTCTGTAGTTCTGTGTGTGCTTCACTCTGAAATGCTGGCATGGAATGCAAATCGTAGAGATGGTGCAGAAGAGGGAGTAAATCTGACCTCTCAAAGTCTGCACGGCCCCAACTCTCTGGTGACCAGCATGGGCGTTAAACATTCTCCTGTCTCATTTTTGGATGCCTGCATGGTATCTAGTTAGAGTATGCCCTGCCCCCCACCCTGCCCACTTTTTGTTTGACCAGTCACCACCCCCTTCCCTCACCATCTCTGTCCTTGGACCCCCATCACTCCAACACTCCATCTGCATTCCTCTTCTGCACATGGCCTTTACTCCAGGTATTAAAAAGTCGTCACCCTCTTCGAATGTCATCAAAATCTTTTCAATCTCTGTGGAGAGCTGTGAGCTGCTCTCTGCCAATTTTAGCAGCTGGAAAGGGATACCGGTGAGGGCAGAGGAAAGACATTAAAGTGGCCTCATATCTGAGGTACAATCTGCTTTTGCTTAATTTTCTGTCCATCTATGCAACCATCCACCCATGTCTTTCTATCCATCCATCGCAGCCATCTAGGAGGGTGTCCAGCATAGAGTAGTTGCTCAGTGAGTATTTGTTGGAGAGATGGATGAATGAATAAACAAGCAAAAACACAGAAGTCAGAGGTTTTGAACATGGAGGGTTTATTTCCTGCCAACAATCTGCAACAGGTCTGCCTTTGAGAATGGAATAACCCCCGCTGGCATAACTTCTATACCTTGTTCTGCTAAAGGGCATCTTAAGACTTCCTAATCGTGCAGCGCTCTCTTTTCTAATGTAGTTATCCTTGGGAGGCATCCTGCTTAATTTTCTCCTTCCGAGTTGAATCTCTGATTTGTGCCCCTCCACCCCCCCCCACCCCCGCTTG
>NW_026000205.1:15574357-15621506 GCF_001458135.2 Marmota marmota marmota | reverse complement strand
CCCCCGCTTGGCAGCAGACTAAGATGAAGGGCAATCTAGGTGTACTTTTATAAACGATACTTTGATGAACATCATTTCAGTGAAATCTTTGTACACATTCTTAATTATTTCCTTAGGTTTAATTGCTAGAAGAGGAATTGCCAGGTTAAAGGGAGGCACATTTAAAGATTTGAATACCTGTTGCCAAATGGCCCTTCAGACAGGGTATGTCAAATGATTTCCCCCTCACCACCACCCACACGCAAATTATGACAGTGCCCTTTTCTTTACACTCTTTGCTGAGTATTATTTAACAAAGTAATACCATATGCAAAGGGTCTCCTTTTTACTTTTTATTTCTTAAGCTGAATATATATGTCTATCTCTCTATCACCTACCTACCTACCTATCCAGAGATCCATTCTGGCACCCCTCTGGGAGGGCTACCGGTAATTGAATCTAAGAGTGTTCTGCCCCTGAGTCACATCCCCAGCCCTTCATTTTTAAATTTTTAAATTTGAGACAGGGTCTTGCTAAGTTGCTTAGAGCCTTGCTATGTTGCAGAGACTGGCCTCAAACCTGCGATCCTCCTGCCTCAGTCTTCTGAGTCTCTGGGATTACGGGAATGGGCCACCACATCCATCTAAAGACACAGCTTTAATGGAATGTGTAATTCTTTGGTGAATTACCTGTTTATACCCTCTGTCTGATTTTCTTTTGGGTGTTTGATTTTTTTTTTAAATTGTAGGATCTCTTCATACATCAAAGCTATTAACCCTTTGTTTTATATACATCTTGTAATTGTTTCTTTCAAGTTTTACATTTGTCTTTTAATTTTTACATGTCATTTTTCAAGGAGATAAAGGGATTTAAGTGATCAAATCTTTTAATCTATTCCTTTACTGTCTTTGGTGTTATGCTTTGAAAATAATCTGCTACCCCCATTATTAGATTAATACACTTCTGAAATCACCTTTTAATGCATCTGTGGTATTTAAAAATATAAATTTTTTAATTCCTCAAGTATTTGTTTTGCTGTATATTATCAGGGCAAAATTTTATATATGCACATCACACACATATACTGTATTATTTGCTGTTGTGACTATTTTAAAGTTTTATTTTCAATTGATATATAGAGTATGGAAAAATGTCATTTGGTTTTTGTATTTTAAATATACAGATAAAGCAAGTTTATAAAAAAATCACATCACAGAAATATCAAATAAAAAGTGAGAGTCTTATTTAAATCTCCTATTTTCACCCCAGTTCCACTCCATTCCCCAGAGATAATGATCACCCACGGACTGGTGTATCTCCGTACCTGCATAAGTACATACAACTATAAAGGAGTTCTTGTTTTTTATGAACATAGGGATATCGTGTCTGCACTGGTTTACTTCTAGCATTTGTATATGTACGAATATAGAAATCTGATTCTCTTAAAATTGGACAAAATTCCACAACATAAATATGACATAACTAGTCAGGTATTTCCCAACTGATCAATGCTTGAATCATTTCCATTCTTTTTCCAATTAAAGAAATACTGCAATAAAAATTCTGGCATATACACCTGTAACTATTTTTGTAATGTGGATACCTGCAAATGACAAGGTTGGATTGAAGGATATGCATGTTTAAATATCCACGGGGAATTGCAGAATTGCTTTCTAAAGAGGGTGTACAGGTTTGTGTTTCTGTAGTGTGTGAGCGTGGTCAGTCTCCCACACCCTTGCTCAAGATGTGCAAATAAAGCTTTTCAGTTCTGATGCACTGAACCATTTTTAATTTTATATGAATTCCTTTTAGTATTTTCATAGTGATATATTTCCACTTATAATTCTTCATATGATTTCCTTTGTAAGTGTCTCCTACATTGTTTTGTGCATATTAATGGATTACTTGTTTTTTTAAAAAGAATTGTAAAATTTTGATACAGGGTCTTACTAAGTTGCTTAGGGCCTCACTAAGTTGCTGAGGCTGGTTTTGGACTTGCAATCCTCCTGTCTCAGCCTCTTGAGCCACTGGGATTAAAGGTGTGCACCAACACATCTGGCAAATTACTTGTTCTTTGCCTTAATGAAACCCTTTATATATTAATATCCATTTTTGCACATCTGTGACAAAGAAATTTTAAAAAATGTTATGCTGTCTTCTGACTAGTGGCTTTTTAGTCCTCTGTACCAAGACTGGGGGACAATATTCTCCTAGGTTTTTATCAATGACTTCTTAGTGTTTAAACTGTTTTGTGTGATGTATTTCATGTGGAGTATTTTTCTAGGAAGAGTCATTTTCCCGATATATATGCTAAGCAGTTTAGTCCTTCACTGTATATCTGAATCGTCACCTTTATCAGTACCATGTGTCATATTGAGGCTTCTCTTGTTGGTCCATTGACTTGTCTACTCTTATGTAGTGTCACATTATTTTAATCATGAAGTCTTACTGTATTTTGGTTTGATAGTGTGTAGGTTCCCTCCTTATTCTCCTTTTGTAAAATTTACTTGGAAATTATCCAGCTTTCTTCAGATGACTTTTGGATTCTACTTGCTAAGTTTGATAGATGATCTTACTGGCAATTTAACAGGGATTTGTGGATTAATTTAATGACAAATTACATATTTACAGTATTATCTTTCCATCCATGAATGTGGTATAGCTCTTCATTTATTCAGGTCTTATTTTATGAGTGTCCATAAAGTTTTATCTTTTACTTCTACAGGTCTTGACTGCTTCTTCTTGTATTTATTTCCAAGTATTTAAAATTTCCTCAGATCGCTTACACGTAGTTTTTGGTATATTAAAAAATGATCATGTTCAGTGTATTGATTTTATCTTTGACGTATAACTCCACATTTATGGGTAGTTAGAGTTTTAGACTGTATTCTTTTCTTTTCATCTTTTGCCATTAAAGGTAAGCATTGGCTGTTTTATCAGGGAGAATGTTGAGTTTTCTCAGGTGTTTGGGGGCCAGTGTTTTTCTAACTATGGTTTTTCTCTTGTCATATATTAATATGGTGCATTAGCTACATTTCTTTTTATTGAGTGAATGTTGGATTATTGCAGTAAGCTACAGTTGTTCATTGATGAATTATTAAGTCAATATACTGTAGGTCTCACTTTATTAATAATTTATTTAGTATATTTACACTAATATTTATTAATGAGGTTGTCTTATAGCATCTATAGGAAGTAGTCATTGTGATAGTAATAGTAGTAATTACAATCCTCCTCCTCCCTTATCTTCTTCTCTTCCTCTTCTTCCACCTCCTCCTCCTCCTCTTCTTCACCCTCCTCCTTCCCACCATTTCCTCTTCCTCCTCCTGTCTCTCTAGCTTTCCTTCTTTTTTTTTTATTTTCTTCTATGCTATATCTGTTCTAGTCTCAGAGAATAAAATGGGAAGTTTTCTACTAGTTCTGTGCTCTGAGACATGAATATCATGTGTTCCTTTAAAGGTTGAGAGAACTATGAGCCTACAATAAACTGGGCTTTTCAAAAGGCATCTTATCTTTTAAATTTCTTCTCTGGTTCTTACTTATTTTACTTCTCACTGAGTCACATCTGATAATTTTCTCTTAGACTATCATTCATTTTAGTGCAGCTTTTCGAATTTAATGGTATAAAATTGTTCTGTATTCCATACTTTATTATTATTATTTTTTTTTTAGTTTTTAAGTTGTAGTTGGACACAATACCTTTATTTTATTTATTTATTTTTATGTGGTGCTGAGGATCAAACCCAGGGCCTTGCAGGTGCTATGCAGGCACTGTACTCCTGAGCCACAACCCCAGCCTCTGTATTCCATACTATTAAAGTCTCCTTTGCGTGTGAGCTTATATCACTTCCCCAAACCTAGGTGGTTTATTGTGCTTTCTCTCTTTATTCTTATCCATTTTGCCAAGTTTACTTTCTTGGTTCTTTTCAAAGAACCAGCTTTTAGTTGTGCTGAGTCTTTTTTTTCCTGAGGGGTGAAAGAACAAGGGTGTTTTAATTAATTAGTTTCTGCTATTATTTTTGTTAATCCTCCTCCTCCTCCTCCTCCTCCTCCTCCTCTTCTTCTTCTTTTTGGTTTTATTTTTAGTTTTTTTTTTTCTCTCTGACTTCATGAATTGAAGTCTTAGTTCATTTATTTGCAACACTTTTCAATTTCTAGTCATTACATCTAAGGTTTTATTTTTTATTTTTTTATTTTTTAATATTTATTTTTTAGTTTTCGGCGGACACAACATCTTTGTTTGTATGTGGTGCTGAGGATCGAACCTGGGCTGCACGCATGCCAGGCGAGCGTGCCACCGCTTGAGCCACAACCCCAGCCCGACATCTAAGGTTTTAAAGTATCATTTGATGATTGCCTTTTCCACATCCTAGAAATTTTGTTTCTTTATCTGTAACTTTGTTTTTATTTTTAAATTTGAACATGTCATTAGTAACATTTCCATTTCAGAAACTTATTGAGTTATTTTTGTGTATATATATATTCATATTCTAATACATGTAATGTTTTGGAAATATTGCATTGGGCATTTGCAAAGAATTATATTTTCTGTTGGATTCTGACCCAATATTCTTATTTTAAGAAATGAAAAGTTTAATTTTCCTAAGAATAAGGAAGATGTGATAACATTTCTCAGGATGATTTGTTAGTTTTGCAATACATTATCTCAATTTTTCTGTATTTATTTTTAAGCCTTGTTATTAGGGGAATAGAATTTCATTGCTGTGACTGTTCCTTGCAGTTTTTTTATAAATTGTATCCCATTTTGACATAAAAATCCCCTTTACCTATTTAATGTTTTTCGGCCTTGATCTATATTTTATCAGCTACTAATATTACAATACCTACATTAATTTTATTAATAGTGTTTTGGATCTGCTTTTTTTGCCATTAAAGGTAACCATTGACTGTTTTATCAGGGAGAATGTATATAAGCTGATTCTCACATAGAGTATAAATATGGGGGGATTTTGGACATATATTCAACCTTATCCAATGTCTCAAATACTCTACATTTTATACATGATTTTAACCCATTAATATTTATTAAGTTATTACTATGTTTGGTTTTATTCCTGCTATCTTGTTTTATGTTCTTATGTTTATCTTGTTTATCAGGGCATCCATATTCTTTTTTCCCTTTTATTATATGGGTTACATTTTCTTTTCTGACTTAATAAGTATATATGTGGGGTCTGCTCATATAAAAGGCACATTTAATTTCTAACATATGCATTGAAATTTGTGTGTGTGTGTGTGTGTGTTAATGCATGCATTAAACATTTTCATGTTCCTTGAACAAGAGAAAGAAATCTTTTTCTTTTCTTTTCTTTTTTCTTCTCCTTTTGGCAGTGCCAGGGATGAGAAAAATCTTACTAGGCTTTCATTATTTACCTCATCTGTCACCCCATCCCAGTCCCACCTCCTTTTCTTTCCTTTCACAATGGTCTGTGATTTTAATTACAGACTTTAAAAAAATTATGCACTACGCATTATTTAGACTTAAATATAAATTTTAACTGACATTTTGTTCCCTTGGTGTTTAACTTTTTGTTTCTTCCAGTATATGATATACTTAGTAATTTCAGAGAAAGCCCGAGTCCTTTTGTGTCTGAAAATGTGTTGTTTTATTTTACACTTGATGCTATATGTAGAATTGTAGGTTTAAAATAACTTCCTTTAACTCTTTGAAAATATTACTTGATTGTTTTGAAATACCCAGTGTTGTCAATGAGAAGTCTGATGACACTTCAGTTCTCATTCCTTTGTGGATAAGCTATTTGTTTTAACATGTTTTTTTTTTTTTCTCCTTTCTTTGGAGTTTGGAATTTTCTTCTGGATTTGACAGTGTATGAATATATATGTTTTTTTTTTTTTCAGAAATTTTCTCAGGGCATGAAGGATTCTTTAAAATTTAACCTTTTTTTTTCTTTTTAGAGAAAAGAACTTTCCAGAACTTCTGAAAAATGGGTATTAGACTTCCTGTATTATACCTTCATGACTTGTAATTTTTCTTCTTCACTTTCCATTTATTTGTGTGTGTGTATGCTATTTTCAACATTATCTGTCATGTCAGAAATTTCACTTGGATCCTGTTCAGGTTTTCAGATCTTCAACTGAATTTTTTTTTTAAGTATATGTAATCAAAATTTAAATTTACAGTCTCTTCCTGTCTTCTTCCCTGCCTGCATTCCCCTCATTTTTCTGTTTCCGTGCAGTTATTTTTCTCTTAATGGGTACACCATTCTTTTATTCTTTGTGAAAATATTAGTTAGAATTTTTAATTAAGTTGTTTTTGTACTCTGAATTCCTTTTGTTTCCTTTGGTTTTATCTTGGTGTGTGTGTGTGTGTGTGTGAGTGTGTGTGTGTGTGAGTGTGTGTGTGTGTGTGTGTGTGTGTTTGGCTCACTTCCTGTCTAGTGAGCTCTGTGTGTGATTTATATGTATGAAGAGAAGACTAGTGGCTTGGTACAGATGCCTGGCAGAGACTTACTCTGTTGTTCTGGAAGTGTGTCACCTCATTAGGCTTCCCCATGCCACTGGAGGGAGGCTTGCTGGCTCCTTACTGCAGAGGGTTCCAGGACTGTTAGGATCACGTTAGGACGCGCAATGTGGGGAAGGCAGGAAAACAGGCACATCCTCCCACCCTCTTCCCAGCCTTCCAGGCAAGAGTGACATTTTCTGTGGCACTGAGACACTTAGATTTTCTCCTTCTTTGAAGGCTGCCCTTCCATCTTCTGTCCTACCAAGTCTAATGGAAATGACTTTAGGCTCTTCTTTATCTTTTCAGCCCCATATTCTCATTGGAGGACATTTTTCTGGCCAGGTGGTTCATGTCCTTCAAGGGTCATGTTTGGTGTTTGGCTTAGGGAGGAGACTCTTTTCTACTATTATACATGTATTCTGAATTTTCTCTGGATCAGTTTTTTCCCCCCAAGTTCTTTCCCCTGATCATATCCGAGGCTATGTTGTTTGGTCTACTCCTCTCCATCTGATTCCATCTATTTGCCATTTTATGGGAACATCTCAAAATTCCTGGTATGCTGATGACCACCTTTCTTGTTTTCCAATGCCATTGGGGAAGAATCCTGTATGAAAAAGCCTATTTCGTGTCATTCCAGAGATGAGGGTGGCAGAGAAAGAGGGTTGGGTGTACCTAATTTTCTACCTTGATATAATTGACTATGGGTTTTATTTAAATCTTGACTCTCTGGGGTTTAATATTTAGAGGAGTTTTCTAGTTGGTCAAACATCCCATTAGAAAAGTAATGATAATTTTAAATTTTTCAATATTTATAGTCCTTATTGAATTTTCTTTACTAATTGCATTGGCTAGAACTGCCATAACAATATTTAGAATTATGATGATGGGGCCCCTTTTACATTTTCAGTTTGTTTTTAATTTTGATGAAAATGTCCCTAGTGTTTTACCATATGGCGTGGTTTGGGGTTGTTTTGAGATAAATATTTTAATGGTTTTAGTTTTGGATTACTAAGCATTTGTTTTTAAAGATCAGAGACAAATGTCCAATTGTACTAAAACTTTTGACACCCATCAAAATGATCATGGGGATTTTGCTCACTGGCAGATTAGGTTTTTAAATATTGTGCCATCATTTCTGAAATCTGTGAAGTATTTCTGGGGATGAGGGAGGTTACCCTTCTAAAATGAAAGCCATATTCCAGACCTGCTTCCTGTGTAGATTCTTCTCTTCCCTGGAGAAGGCAGTCCTTCCCCAGTGATGTACCTTCAAGTATTTCCACTTTGTTGTGGGTGGAACATGGGGGAGAGGAAATTAACACCCTCCACTCCATTGAATCTAAGTGCTTAGTAAATGATGGTTAAGCTTAATAGCACTATTTACTATTCCATGGATGGTTGTAAAAATCCAAATATCATAGGAGAGAACACAATTTAAACTTGTGTCCACTTCTTCATGGGAGAACATCTTCATTCATTCACTTCAATTACATTTTTGGAATATGTACATGTAATGTGTTTAGGGATTTGCAAAGAAAAGACAGAGAGCCAGGCTTGGTGATGGTAGTCCTGTAGTCCTAGCATTGGGAGGCTGAGGTAGGGGGATTCTTTGATTCCAGGAGTTGGAGAATAGCCTGGACAACATAGAGAGACCATGTCTCAGAAAAATAAAAGAGGACATAGGTGGCCTCTCTGAAGGTGGGAGGTATTGTTGGGATTGGAAAGATTTTCCTGATGGTGCATCAACTCAGAAGGTACCTATTTTTTTTTTTCATACAACCACGACTAAAGTATTACCTCTGGGAAGCACATTTCAATCAAAATTCTGCAATTAAACTACTACTTCCATTGTTAGAAGGGTTATTATATTTTTAAAGTCATATTTATTTAAGTCTAGTCCAAACTAGATCTATGCCCAGTTATCCAAAGAAGAAAGACTTAAGTATTGAAGATTGATTGGTCCCTACTAAATAAGGGTGTGTTTTCTTTCATCTTAGTTTTCTTTTCAAAAGCATTTTTATATTTTTATGATTTCAAGAAATGATGCATGCCCGTGAAATAATTTAGAAAATACACAACGGCATTCAGGAGAAATTTAATTTTGCTATCCCAAAATAACATTTTGTTGTATTTCCTTTCATTTTACACATATATGTGTGTGTATACACACACACACACACACACACACGCACACATACATATATTCTTTTAGAAGCAGAATCAAACTATAATCAGAGCTTTATTTTCACTTAAAATTATAACATGAGCATTTTCCTATCCTCCAGAATGTTTTTAAAAGCTTGATTTTTAGTCCACAATATTCCATAGCTGCATTAATATAACCATCCCTTCTCTTTGGGACATTTCAGGCGTCCATGCCTTTTTGTTACTATAAATGGCATTTCCGTCAGCTTTGTCTCCATCTCTGATAGCATCTTGGTTTGTTCAGGGAGTGGAAAACTGAGTCATAGATTATAAATATGTTTGAGTCTTTGGATTCATAATGCCAAACTGCTTCCACAAAAACTGTACCAATTTCTACCCCTCCCAGTACTATATAAGAAGCTCCCTTATCTGTTCCCAGCAACAGATGTTGTTACTACCAACACACACACATATGCACACATACACACGTATGTACACTGTACAAGGGTGCGTGGGCCCAATTTACAGGCGAAAAATGTTTCTGCTGTTTCAAATCAGATTCCACCCCAGATCTAGCATGAAGGAAGTTTGGGCACGAGCGAGAGAAGAGTGCCGAGTGTGTAAAGGAGCCCAGAGAGAGAAAAACCTGGAGGAGGAGGGTAGGGGCCTCCAGGAGGACCAGAGGCTTGGCCCGGGTCCGAGAAGAGGCAAAGGAGCTGGGTTTCCTGATGTGCTCACATCTGGGGAGGCTTTGGCGTGAGGCCCCTCTCACAGCTCACCCCATCCAGTCAGTTCTCCCAACCTGTCCTCTGCTCTGTGGTGTCCTTGCCAGGCACAGAGAAGCCATCAGCAGCCCGGGGAGCTCAGTGAAGAGGAAAGAGTGAAGTACAGAGCGGACAGGATTCTCACCCGGGTGCTCTTTCTGGGGGCTGGAGGAGGGACCAGCCTGTGATGGCCTGCCCCACGTCGAGTCACGGCCTGGTGCTTGTAGTGGCTGAGGGCAGGCTGGGGAGCTGGTCACCCAGGGTGCTGGGCATCTGTGGGCCCAGCCTGCGTGTGACACTCCCAGGGATGTCATGGTGAACTACCGTGCATGGCTGAGAACAGAATCTGACTTAATGCATTTAACAAGTTAATGTTTGTGCTCATGGGCCCTGTGCACATTTAAGAATTAATTAAATCCTTTAAGGAAGTCATTTATGTTTGAGACCAAAGAAGATACTCAAGGGCCAAAACACCCCTAAAGAAGAAGGTCCAATCAGCGCTCTTATGCATTGGAAGGCCCCGCAAGACCAACTTTCTTACACTCAGATCTGCAGCGCAGTGTGTACAGATACCTTTAACCCATTCTTTCTAGAAAGCTCCTGGGGAGGCATATTAAACTCAAGTTATTTTCAATTTCATCTAAGGTGTCTCTATCCAATGCAGTTTCTTCAAAGTCTGCAATGTGGGATTCAAAATCTCTTAGCATCATCAAAGTCTTAGAAAAATATATTACTAGGAAGCGGAGCTGCTACTTGTGTGTTAATTACAACGAGCCCGGCTGCCGCGCAGATAATCTCCAGCGTCAGAAGCAACGGCTCAGGCAATATCAGGAAAAACAAAATCTTTTCTAAAAAACATCCTAAATTCTCTTTTTTTTCACCCTTTGAGGAAAAAGTGCGGCTCATTGTGAAGCTAAATCCCATCTATTTAGTTGTTCTTATAAAGATTTCACTGATATTTGAAATATTTCTCTCTTGAAAGATAAAAATGAGGTAGATTTTTTTTTTTCCAGGATCCAGGCTCAGAACTGCTGCTTATTTTCAGAGAATTTGTCTTTGGGAGAAAAGGGATTGGATGACCTAACAGGCCAGGTTCAGAGTGCAACTGGGCTTGACTATGCTTGAGACTAAGGTGTTGGTGTAGGAGGGACTCCACAGTGAACCTTCTCCAGCAAGCCCAAGTTAGTGTGGAGCAACAGATTGGATTCCTCTTTCCCGTGAACTTTAAGAGGAGCTGGGATCTGTCACCACCTGTCCCTCTGGGCAGTCCGTAACTTGGACGACAAGGTCCTCAGGGAGGGCAACACAGAGGCCAGCATCTCAGACCAGCCTCGGGAGCAGACCCTTGACCATGACACAGAGTCCCGTGGGCTTTGGAGGGAATAAAAGTCAGAAACAGGTTTGTGAAGGGCTCAAGAGGAAGGGAAGGGAGGAGTCGGTATATTTTCCAATTATGTTTTTTTCTTCAATTCAGGGGAAAGGTCAATCAATTTCCAGAGCTTTTTAAGGGGAGCTTAATCTACTTTGACCTGAAGGTCCTTATTGGTTAAAGAGGAGCTAGGTTAAAGATATGACCAGGGAGAAACCAATCACTGGTGGCCTCCAAGGTGACTTTGGAGGATGTGGAACCCCCCCCTTTGAAATAACCCGAGTCCCAGGGTGAGAGAACTGCCCCCTGCCACGCTCTGTGAGATCTCTGCGAGAGGCCCCTCCTGGCCCCCAGTATGACTGAAGCACCCTTTCCTCTTTCAGCCTCTCTATAAAAGCCACAGCAGGCCTCAGGCCAGTGCGGGCTGCAGGCAGCAGTATTCAGCCAGAATTTAATAACATTGTTCTCATTTTATTTATTTTTATAATTACCTTTAATTTAGAGCAAGTGATACAAATTTCCATTTAGGGTAATGATATAGTTTCCCTTTAAATGCATTAAAGTAAAAAATAGTGAATTAATTAAAAAAATATTAGCAGGGGTACAGAAACATGGCAAAACCAGGCAGGTGGTTTATGGCAGAACCACTCCACAGCAGAAAGCCTCAGGAAGGTGGCGTGTGGGCACCTGCGATCGGGAACGCGAAGGGGGCCTCGTGGACCATTTTTATTTTATTTTCTGAAACAGGTGAGAGGACCCTGAGCTACTGGAAAGTTTCAGATTTGGGGAAGCTGGCGACAGGAGACATTGAGCCCCAAATTTAAAATGGATTCAGGAATGTGTACCAGAAAGCTCCCCATACAGAGTAACCCCTCTCTTCTGGTCCAATCTTCTACCTGCTCTAAGTTTTGCTACCAAGCTGCGACCCTGTTCCTTCCAGAGACTTGTCCAGGCTCCTCTCTGTATCCTAGAAGATGCTCATTCCCCTGTTCCTTCCATCCATCCCTCCATCTACCTGTCTATATCCACTCATCCATCCACCCATCCAGCTACCCATCTTTCCATGCATCTACATCTTCAGCCACTCAATACATATGAGTATTCGGTGTATTTTATAATAAAAAGTGAAACAAAATAATATCTCCTGGGTGCTTCCAGCACTCAGGTGATTATCAGGGATATAGCAAGAACAGAGAGAAACACTGTCACTACTATGGCAGAGATGATGATGGCGGAGGCAGAAACTGAACAAGTGCCGATTCCGTGCCAGGCTGAATGAGTGAATGAATGATCAAATGCACCAGTAAATCCCTTTTTGCTCTCACCGCTGGGCCTTGGGGCCAGCGGAGTCCAGGGATGCTGCGGGTGCACAAGCACTTTCGTAGGTCAGAGGTTGCCCATGCCAGCCCCATGGCCAGCTGGGCTTCTGCAGTGAGATGACAGGCTCTACACAGCCTGCTCAATCTGTCCCCAGCCGCTCAGGGCCTGCCCAGGCTCTGCGAAGGGCACACAAGGGCAGGGCTCCCTCCCGGGGGCTCCAGCAGGAGCAAGACTGGCAGCAGTAGCAGCTGCGGTGGGGCACGGGGCAGGGGAGTGGTCGCTGTGAAGGGCGGCAGGGGGGGCGGGGGCAGGTGGGAGGGCAGACAAGCAGTAACATGATTGGGGCTGAGGGCGGGGGCAGGAACTGGTGTGTCGGGCTCCCTGCCAGGGATAAACGTGGCCTCTGGAAAAAGAGAGACAGGACAAAATTTCCCAGGGTCTGAGCAGCAGATTCTCTGCCTCCCGGTGCATGTGCCTTGCTGGGGTCCTGGCTTGGACCCCTGCTCTTTGCCAGTGCATGAGGGGCTCCTGCAAACCACTGTGAGGCTCCAGTGTTGCTGGTCGGAGGACACTTTGCTTCTGGGCCACGGGGCCTGGCTGCAATTTGTTTTCATCTCCCCTGTTCCGTGGTGCCCATTCCTGGTCCTTGCACTCCTTGACACACAGCGGGCTGTTGGGGGGCCTGGATTTAGAGCAGAGGCACTGGCGTGGGTCCCTGTGGGCTTCTGCAGCCTTTACTGTCCTTACTGCACAATAAAGAGGAGGCCAGAAATCCCTACCTACAACGCAGGGGTGGCAGCGGGAGTGGGGAAATAAAATATAAGCCCTGTGCAGCTCGCAGGCGGTCACCCTGAGCCAGTGCCCTTCTTTATGGCACGCAGGAACCCAGTCTGCTGGGCACACAGGGTTCCCACTGTGGGCAACACGGGCATCTGTGGGGTCTAGGGAAGCCAGAGGGATCCCTGGGAAAGCAACCTGTGGCTGTAGGTCTGAAGAAGTTACCCCAGGGAAGGATGGGGAGGGAAGGACTGGTATTACAGGAATAGCAGGGCAAAGGGGCCCTGCCGATGAAACCCGTCCACTTCTGAAGACTCTGGAACAGCATGACTGTACCCATATAAAATGGCTTCTCCTTGAAGCAAGTGAGGAAGGCCCCAGGGGAATGACCCAAAGGTGGAATTCCAGGCCCCTTGGTAAATGGCAGGGAGGTGGCCCGGCAGGGTGAGAAGCACGTTCTTGGGGCCCATCGTGGGGGGCTTGTTTGCATCCAGGGCACAGGAGTAGGCTCAGCCTTCCCTCTTGCACTCCACACCGGACTCTTGTGGAAAAGCCCAAGTTAGTCTGTGGTTCAGGACCCCCAGGGTGTTCGCGGAGCCGTCTGGTCTAGATCTGAATGAGTGCAGCGGAAGAAAGCAAAGGTGGCCATGAGTTGGCATCATCATGGGGCAGGGAGGAGGCTGGACAAGCAGAGTGGAAACTGAGAGAGGTGCAGGGGGTTTCTGGAATTGTGCAAGGACTTTTCTTTCTTTCTTTCTTTCTTTCTTTTTTTAAATCAGCCAGATTCCTTTGGTTTCAAGTGACAAAAAAAATCCAACCCAAACAAGCTTAAACCACCATGAGACTATATTGATTTAAGTGAGTGCAAAATATGTAAAGGGTTCAGCTTCAGGCGCCATTTGATCCAGGAACTCAAATTATGTCACTGAGCAGCTGACTTTTTTTTTCCCTCTGCCTCTTTGGCACTGGCTTTGTCCTTAAGGGCTGCACAACCCCGTTTTGCCACTTCTAGGTAGCAAAATGGCTGCTGTAGCTCCAGACCTCACTGTGAGTGTTGGAACTATTCTGTAGCTGCCTGACGGGCTCTAGTTCTCACTCTCATTGGCCCGAGTTATGTCACGTGCTTAGCATTTAACCAATTACTGAGGCTGCGGGTAGAATATTCTGATTGATTAAAACTGATCCCGTAATCAAGGCTGAGGAGGAAGAGGGCTGGCTCCTATATAGTCTCTCTGGGGCATGTGCATGGAGGGGAATGGTGCCTGCCTAGGCCTCTGCAGTTGGCAGAGCAGTCTGGATCTGCTTGACTGTGCTCTCCATGGATGTGGGCAGGAGCAGGAGGTCTCAGATCAGGCCAGGAGTCCTGGGCATGGGCTGGTGTTTGGGGGAGACCTTCCCAGACAGGGAGTTGGTTTCAGCCGCAGGTTCCCTCCGAGTAGAGCTGTTGTGGGCCAGGCCCAGTACCGTGCCTCAGCCAGGCATGGCTTGGAGCCCCCCAGAGTTGGTCTACTCGGCAGGATCCTTGCAGCACCCGAGGGAGCCACAAACAGGTAAAACTTGGCTGCCCCAGCCTGTGTCATGAAAAGCTTGAGTTACAGAAACGCTCCAGCTATTAAAAACCTGCTACTGACTTTAACAGCAATAAAATATCTGCTGTTTATGAGTAATTAGCTACTTCTGGAAAAGAGCTCGATTCCTTTGAATTTATGGGGTGTCTTGATTCATGGATTTCATGGGGGACTGTCATGTTACATCACGTCAACCTGATGTAATTCGATGCCAGCCAAACACACGAGGGAGCCAACAGAGCCTTCCCTCCTGCCTCCCCAAGTGGCTCTCCAGGTGGGCGAGTCTTTGGCACCTTCATCTTGGCTCTTTTGGGGGAAGACCTGGGACTGTCTTTATCCTGAGTGTCTTCAGTCCTGGGTCCACTGACTGCAGCCTCTGACCGCCCTTCCAGTGCTTCTGGGATAGCATTTCACATCCCTGAGAGTGACAGGGACTCAGACACCTGTAACTGTTTAATGAGCATCCACACCGTTCCTGTGCTCTGCAGAGGCCTGGAAGACACACACCCAGCTCCAAAGGATCCCAAGACTGGCCAATACACACAGGGAATGATGGCATTGAAAGTCTAATTTTATATTGTGTGGTTGGAGAAGGAATTATGAAATAAAGATTTTGGTGGGCTTGGGATTCAGTGGAGGGAAATTATATTATGGAAGTTTTTTGTTTTGTTTTGTTTTGTTGGTAGCAGCTGGACTCCCATTTAGCAGCAAAGAGAGTAGAAACAAGGGTATAGAAGAATCTGTTGGTTGGACTCTGCATCTCTTTGTGTGTTATTTCTCCTTTCATGCATTCACCCAACACTCATTCACCCCTTCCCTCACCCACCCATCCAGCTTCTACTTAGCTCCTACTTTTTCGAGTGCTTAGGAGTAAACCAATGGAAGTAACCCTCTGACACGTCTCCACAACTTGTATGATCTTGAGAGGTTCAACACTCAACTTCTGGCCTCAATTTACCTAGGTATCACATGTACCCCTTGGACCGAGTGACCAGGAGCTGGATGATCTCTGAGACTCCTTCAGCCCTGCCCCCCCTCTCATCATCATCTGTGCCCCCTTTCCTTCAGGCAGCAGAGGAGAATATGGAGTACAGGGATGGTGGGGGTGGAGACTGGAGATTGGCTAGGAGCCTGGGGTGGACATTTGGTGGATGGTTTTGCCGCGAGCTCTGGTTGTGCCACTGTGCCACTGATCTTTGTGACATTGTGCCACTGATCTTTGTTGAACTTAAATGAAGACACTATAGATATGGGGGGGAGCAAGCAGGACTAGGTTGGCGTCAGGTTCAGAACAGTATTCCCCAGGAACGTGATCTGGCTGGCTGTCTTTAGATGTATCCACAGAGGTTCGCTTCCTCGGCAGGACTGTCGGAAGCTTTCGCATAGGTTTCTGGATAAACTAGAAGGTACGAGGCTTTGTCCTCTAACGCCAGGAACTTTCCTGCTCCTTTGGGTCTAAGAGAGCTTTCTAGAATGCCTACCTTCCTGGACTGGCTTCCTTGAAGTGACGGTCAATGGCATTCACCAGCTCTGTGTAATAACTCTGGGCTTCTGACTTTGGAAGGCAAGTTATGAAATAAAACCACTTTACTTCTTCCCAGATCCACCTTGGATGGATTCTATGGAAGAAATCTGGAGTCTTCACAAGGTCTGTGAAGAGTCTTTAATATGATTATTTAAAAATGGAACCTTGCTATTATTGCTTTGAGTCTCTTTGCTTTCTAGTTAGAAGTGACATTTTTATGGTCTTTAGCCAAATTCCATTTCTTCTGTGAATTGCCTATTCCCATGCCTTTTGTCCAGATTTCTAATGGAGGGGTTCAACGTTTCCTTATTAACTGCCAGTGCTTTTAAATATAAGGAAGGGGGGAATATTAACCCATTGGCCACCATATAGCCTGCAAGTCCCATAAGTGTTGGACTTCCCTGAGGCTTTCCAGTGGGTGGTTGTGAGCAGGACTGAGTGTGACTGTAGGCATGACAAAGACCCAGCACTGTTGATGTGCAGCTGATGGCAGTAGTGGTAGAAAGAGGAGGAAGAGATTGCAGCAGCAATCACCACGGCAGTGCACCTGCTCTGTGGCAGGCACTGCTTCAGGAACCTTCCATCAATGACCTCATTCAATTGCCCATCAACCTTATTATTGCCACCATATCACAGGTGCACATCTCAGGAGGTACCCCTTAGAACACATGGAATAACACGGGTCACCTTCTGGCAGCAGCAGCAGCCACTTTTCCTTTGTCACACAGGAGCCCCAACTCCTCTGTGAGTCCAAAGAGTAAGAGTGGTCACTCTGTGGCTGGCCGTAGTCACTCCTAAATGCTTTTTGCAATCTGTGTAGATCATACTTCTACACCAAGCTATTGAAGTTGAAGAATGTCCTGGGGTTGCCTAAAGGCCTCTCTTTTGGAAAAGACCTCCTGGCCTCCTGAGGTGGGGTTGGGGAAAGGCATTGATGTCCAGACAGTGATGATAAAGTGCAACCTGCTTGGGATGGAACAGGTCACATGCTCATGGCCCTGGGCTAGATCATAAATGGCGTTTCCTCTCTCATAAGAAGTGTTCATTGCTTCATTTTTAGTGTGTCCCTAGTATTCAGAACTGATGAAGTTCAACTCCAGATGGGTGATGGTTCAGGATTAGGACTGGGCTTGGAGATCCCTTCTGTCAGGTGAGACATGGACACCCCCCAGGAACTTGGGGGAGAGACCCAGAGTTGGTGGTGGCTGGCCCAGCCTGCCTCCTTGGCTCATAGACAGGAAGCCGTGACACAAGGAAGGGCTAGGGCTGGAGGTCACACAGCTGGGAAACTGGTGTGGTTGGAGAGAGTGAAGGAACTCTCGGGGGAGGGTTCAGGCCCACCTGGTAGAGGTAGGGAGACCAGTTGTCTGGGATGCCCGGTTCTGCTGCATAGCAGAAAGCCTGCTGGGCCAGGAAGCCAGTGCACCTGCACTGGGGAGGGCAAAGTTCATTCACCCAGTTCTTCCCCAGCGCCTGTTATGTGTGGAACCCTGTTCCTGTCACTTGGGAGCATTTTCTGTTGTGCAACAGGTTGTCATCATAGAGAGGGATTTGTCAATGGCCCCTGGCATTCTACTTGCTCTAGTTGGCTCTTTTATTTCTGATTTATTGCAAGGATCTGGATCTTGAGATGATGGGACTGGAGCCATGGAGGGGGGAGGTGTCAGCAGAGGTTCAGAGTGGAGGGTTGTTGAACCAGAGGGAGCTGGACAGGGAGTGGCAGCGTGGTCCTGCAGTGTCAACCACCCATGGGCTTTCTCTATGGCAGAGACTGAGAAGACAAAAAAGATATGCTCATTATCTCTTAAAAAGCTCCCAGTCCCCTGACCCTTTTGCAAGTGAAGAGTGTACATGTTGTCACAATCTGTTGGGGTAGATGTTTTGGGGCCACCTATCCTTTGGGTGGTGAGAACTGGAGAAGAGGATGTTTCTCACCTCTCTCTACAGAGTCTGGTGCAATGCCTGGCCCATGGTGGTTAAGTCAGAAGTGCTTGCTGAATGCTCATGTGCATGAGCAAGTGTGAGAACACTGAAGGAGGCTAGGGAATCTGGAGGAATGCAGAGTTTATAAAAAGCAGGTTGAGAGGCGTGGCATTCAAACCATCTCCACCTGGACTTGCAGGTACTCATCATCTGCATGACATTGGGTTTGGGTAAGATGTGAGCCCTGGGAGGTCCCAGGTAGGGGGTAGAGTTTGTTGAGATAGGAAACCACATAATTGACCTTTAAACAGAGTAAGGTGAGCTCTTTATGGGGGAGGATCAGGAAAGGCTTTGTGGATGGGGGGCATTGAGTTATGGATCTAGAGCTCAAACTTCTTTTGCCTTCAGGAACAGAGTGCTGGGCTGCTGTGGGGACCAGGACCAACCCTGTGGTCTTGTCTGTCTTCCTCCCTGATCCCCCTTTCTCCAGAGGGACAGATGGTGTCCTAAAAGCCTGTAGCATTTGCTGCGTGGTGCATTCATTCATTTCTCCATTTGTTTATTCGCCAGCTTGTTCCTTTAGCAAACATTCACGGAGGGTCTCCCCTTGCCTAGCAGTGTGCTCAGTGCTGGGGGCACTCCAGTGAAGCTGATGGTTTTGTTTCCACCCTCGAGGAGCTTTTGGCCAAGGATACTAACAGACCCAATGCATTATGGAAGCCACTGGGGGGTGTGTGTTGATAGCAGGGTGCTGGGGGGTCAGATAACAGGGCTTTGAACCTAGACCTGGAATATCATCAAGGAGGGCTCCTGGAAGAGATGGCATTTAATCTGTCACAAGATAACAGGGCCCAGGAGGCAAGTGGGGATTGCAGGGAGAGTGTTGCAGATGAATGATAGGCACCAAAGGACACCCAGTCACCCCCATCTTCTTCCCGAGAAAGGGGAGTCCTCTTTCAAAACACAAACAGGTTGAAACCAAATGAGCCCCAGGATTCTTCATCCTCAAGTCAGATTTTCCTGACAGTGGGTTGGAAATCCATTTCTGTCCCCGGAGTCCCTGCTTGTGGTGGCAACACCCATAACTGGACCTGCAGATCCCATCAGCCCCCACATCTGTGAGCTCTGCCAACACTCAGCCCCAGTTCCCAGTAATGCTCCTGCTGCTCTGGTTGGGGAACCCATGGGTCAGGGTTCCCACTCATAGGAGTCTGGCCCAGCCAGCGGAAGTCATAGTTGGCTAGTCTGGCCAGCTTGAGGATTTACTGACAGCAGGAGGTAGAGATGCTGAATGGAGGCCCCCAAGGGTCAAAAAGGACTGAGGATCCAGCCCAGTCCTGCCAGGCTCCATCTGTTGACCTCAGCCCAATGGTTACAGGCAGCAGAGAATCATATGGTACACCTGCCTGTTTCAGCAATGACTGCAAGTACTTATGGAATGATGTGCAATCTGAGCTTCTGTCTTCGACAGGTGCCCCTGTGAACCAGTCTCCCTGGGCTGGCTGCTATGAATATTTCAAAACCAGGTCCCCTTTGATCACTCTTGCATATAGGCATTTTACATTATAGTTAGTTTTGCATTCAATGGAATCTGAGGGCCTCTGTGAAGTGAAAATAAACCATTTGACACCATCTCATAGTCCGGAGGTGTCCAGATGTAAATAGCTTTAATCAGGGGCAAAGGTTGTGGAGGTGGAGCCCTGGGCCTGCTCCCTGGCTGCTGCTGCCCTGGGGATGGAGGGGTCCTGTGGATGCTGTGGATGCCCTCACCCTGTCTTGTTCCTGGGCAGGGGGTGCCCTGGGGAGGATGCATGGTGCCACCTCGGAGCAGGGAGCCGAGGCAGGTTAATAGGGGATTAAATATCTAACTTCCTGCTATGCCCAAGTCTGTTTAAAAAGGGAGAGAGAAAGCCAGCCAGAGAGAAGTAATCAATACTTCATGACAACTGCTGGTATCTTTTTGAGTTTTGTGTTACCACTTTAAAGGCAGAACATTCATTAAAAGCATATATGTATTTAGGGTCATTTTTTTTTTTTTTTTGCTTTCCCTGATGGAGGTGGTCACGGTTCAGATAAATCAATTCTGGAGAACAAGGGGGACATTGTCTTGCCATATCATCCCTTCTAGGAGAAATAGAAGCAGGGCCTGGATTCTGGAGGGTGAGGGCTGGACTGTGGTTTGAAACCTGCTATCATTTCTCATGATGTTCTGGTCCAGGTCCCTTCTCTAGCTTCTGATCAGTCATAAGTTAGAGGACCAGAGAACTCGGAACTCTTGATGGGGCTGAGTCCTCCAGGGGTTGTAGGCAGGGGACTGAGAAAAGCCCATCTCTCACAAAGCTCCAGCAGAGGAGGAGAGAAAAAGTCACCTCCTCTACTTGTGCATCAAGGGGCACTATGAGAAGTGTCCCAACAGTCCAGAGAAACTTCCTGGGTGGGTCCGAGGAATGAACCAATTGCTCCATCCTGGGACAAATGCAGGAAGGCTTCCTGGAGCAGGTGAATCCAGTACGGCATTGAGGGTGGATTTGAGCTGTCAGCTATCGAGAGGTGAGATGGGCTTCCAGGAAATTTGGGGACTGGTCCTTTCTTCCACTTCTTCATTATTACAAAGTGGAAGCTGGGAGACCAGTGACCCTAATTCCAAACTGACCACCCTCTTCTTCTCTCTTTCTCATGTATCACAAGAACTTGGATCTTCAGATTTGGGGGTTTTGGTCCAAGAGTTTATTTTCACCCTTGATTATTTTTTTCCATCTTCTTTGTCCCACATTAGATAGGAAACTGCCTCTTGTGGCTGTTTGTAGACTGAGGACATGCCTGGTTTTAAAACTTCCTCTTCTCAGTTTTCTGGAGACATGACTGTGCTAGCCCTGTAGCTGCCATAGTGGAGGTCCTGTGGGGTGGACTGAATGGTCTGGGGTCTTCATACTTCAACCTCTCGCCATCTTTCTTACAGCAACTTGATACAGTTACGGAGCTGGCTCCTGACAGCAGTGTGAGGCTTGCCCTCATTGCTGATCTGATTGGTGCATCTGTAGAGTGGGGCTTGCTGCTTTTCTAGATCCACAGTGCCTGCCTGCCACCCACACCCTGCTCACAACAGCCCCCTGAGATGCCTTCTCTCTGAAAGGTACCCCATGTTTCCATTTCTTGGCACTTGTGTTTGGGAGGCATCTGCCCCTTGGCCTCTCTTGAGCATGCCCATAGCCACGGCTTCCTTCCTTCCAGGCACTTTGCTAACGAAGGAACTGGCATCTGACAAGAATGAGCATGACGTGAACATCAAAAGCAGCTCTCAGACTTCCCAGCCTTGTGAACTCATAGGACACCTTGTAATTTTCAGAGCCTTAGTTTCCCCATTTTTTTTTTGTATTAGCATAGTATAGCACCAACCATTAAAGGTTGTGCAAGGTTCAAGTGAGATCATCATGGTGATACACCTAGTTGGCTCATATTTCAATGCGGAAGGAGGATGACGGTGAGGATTTTGCTGGTGATGTAGATGGTAATGATGGTGATGTTGGAAAGGACGATGGTGAGGAGGATGAGATCACAGTGGTGGTGCTGAGGTTGATGGGAGTGGTGGTGGTCATGATGAATATGAATATGATGATAATGGTGATGCTGTTGTTCTCGTCTATTATTGAATACTTACCCAATTTGATAGTGCGTGGTCCTAATAACCACTCAACGTGGAGTTGTTCCAATTCCAGCACCTCTGCGCCTGGCTTTGTGTGGTATGAGCAGATAGTAACCCAGAACCCAGGTTGGAAGTCTTCTATCCTCCAAGACGATGACCTGGAGAACTTTCTGTAGTCATTCTCTTGTTTCAATTATTTCTCATTACCTTTCTCCAATTCTGGGCAACAGTTTTAACCCAGATACCAAAAGCCATCATGGTAGGGAGAGGCCTCTTTGCCCATGAGAATTTTGAAATGATCTAAGTCTCCTAGGAAAAAACACTCTTTCCTCTTCTGAGTTCTCTACTCTTGTCCTTCCAATTCAGAAGCTGCCTTGGGCTCCATGGCACCTTGTGCTAAGCCAGCCCAGCCATGTCCTGTCCCCCATTCAAGGCAGTGAAGGCCTTCACTTTGGCCCACAGTCCATCTGCAGTGGGTAATTTGGGAGTCTGACCCTACTCTCCAACTTGACTTTCCTGGCTACACAGATGCTACCCTCCATGGACTGATTTGAATATCATATTTTCATTAATACATTCGGCAAGGATTTAACTATTTCTGGCCCTGTCTTATAGCATTGTCTACACATCAGTCAAAACGGAACAGGTCACCCGCGCTGCCCTCCTGTTTATCTATTAATCATCTGGCAAATAAACCACTCAGTATCCTGCCCACCTCAGTAATGTTTGTGATGTAATTTGTTTGGATGCCCAAATGTCACCAGCGTTGATTGTAAGAGATGAAAAAATGTACTTGCTCAGCATAGCAAGCTCTAGGCCAAAATGTAAGCATGAAATCTCTGGTTTATTTTTGTAATAATGTTTACAGCTGTTTAATGACCCTGAAAAGGTTCAGTAGTCTGGTGTTCTGTATTTCAGAACAGGAGTGTATTATGCTTATAACAACCTTAGTTAAACAGTTTGAGCTACAACAATTGGAAAAATAGTATTTAATAAGAAGCCATTGTATTGTAGGTGAAGTTGTCTTAATTATTGCTTATTCTCAGTGTAAGAAAGCAAGGGGGGTTGCAGGAAAGAGCCAAGGGTCACTTGAGCTGCCAGGAAGGGGATCTACCTACTACCAGAACTGCATGCATGAGACTATTTTGAGTAAAATTCACAGGGTGTTTGAACCCTCCCTCTCTGTGAACAGAGTCCCAGCCTTACACAACAGCTCAGAGATGTGGGATTCCTGCGAGGTGTCTGAGGCAGCACTTTTACCATGCTGATAAAAAGGGGAATATTTAGTTGTTCTTGGCTAGACAACAATATTTGATTTTTAAAAAATCCAGTTGAAATGGTTATTTTGAAAGTCATTTTATTTCCCAACTATTCTTTTCCGTAGTATAAGGATAAAACTCTTTCATGCAACTTACTGGCAAGATCTATATTTTTTTGGACTATTCATGAGATTACTTTTTTTTTTTTCCCCTGTGCTAGCAAAATGGAACTGTGTTTTTGTGTAAAATTTATTTAGACTCATAGCAGCTGGCATTTCTGGTGTCCTGATAGTTTTAAATTTCATTTTGAGTGAAAGATACAATTAGGTTCTCTATTGGAAGAGTTAAGTGAAAACTTTTGTCATTGAGATCACAGGAAATAGTCTCGGAGACAGAGATGCAAAAAATCAAAATAACCATTACCACCATCAAAGACAGCTGAATGGCTCACTGTACCTGCAATGATGAGGAGACAATGTATTTTGATAATCTGTCCACCCAATGGTAGGTTTCATGTGTGAAGAATACTGTCATCATAAATATGAAATTACTTAGTTCAAGAAAAAAAAAATAAAACAATGGAATCTAGAAAGCTTCACCCTGGACCCTGACCTGTATTTAGAGGCAGAGCCAGGCATTTCTATACCTCACGGGGTAAGGGGTACCAAGTTGGCGAGACTCACCTACAAGTCTGATTCTTCATCAATATTGATCATGGGGTTGAGCGCGAGAAGCACCCTGCCATGACCTTGCTAGGATAGGTCAGGACTGGGTCAGGATAGGTCAGGACAGGGGAGGAATGTTGTGATATTTCTGTGTTTACAGTGACCTTGAACTGCCTCGCCCCAGTGAGGTCATTTGGCTGCCTTTCCAGAGTTAGGTAAATTATGTATTCATTGGTTCCTTCCGCCAGTCAACCAGGGTTTATTGATCCTCTTCCTTATAAGCTTAGGGCTGGGGCCAGGAGTTGAAGGCCAGGGGCCAGTGGTTCTCATTGTTTCATAGTTTGTTTACTTCCTTTTATTTGTGTTAAAGGTTTTCCTACCTAGGTGAGGTATTTACAGGTCACTCAGAGGGTTGGGCCTTATTCTTTGCCGTAGGGCCAGGATCATGGCCTGCCCTCTGCTGGCCCCAGACTGCTCAATGTGGGTACCCCAGCTCCAGGGTGGTTGGTGCTGAGTCCAGAGGCAGTGTTGCTGAGTGAAGGGTGGGCTGAGCTCCCTGGGAACATGGCCATTGGGGCACAGCGCTGTGTGTGGATATGTGAGTCTGCCCTGCTCTTCAAGACATGCCTGGGGAACAGTGTGTGTGTGTGTGTGTGTAGGTCCCTCCAGGGACATGGATACACATTCAGTGAGGGAGCAGTTTGGTCTCCAAAGAAAGGCATTCTCCATGTGCTTGTCCCCAGAGGGCTGGGAAAAGGAGTAATAACACCTTCCATCAGAACTAGTGGCGCCCCTGTGGGCAGCCCCACCTCCTCCAAGCCCCCGTACTCCTACGGCAACAGTTGGATCTGATCCTTTAATGGTAGGATAAATGAACCCTGAGTTTCTCAAAGTATGCATTTGTCTAAGTTACTGGAGTGCCACCAGTTGAGGAATCTATGCCCTTTTCTTAACATGGTCACACTTAATATGCACACTTGTGTGTGGGTGCACACACCACACACACACACACACACACACACACACACCCTTGTACACATAGCTGCAAAGGTTTGTCCTTTCTCTAACTTTGGATTCAACCTGGCAAGGACCTTTCATTGCTTCCCCAGCATGGCCCACAGGCTCTTGAGGCCAGGCACATAAAGGTCCCTGGCAAATATTAACTGAATGGCGGAGGTAAGGAGTAAATAAATTCTGGACGGGCGAAGTGTGGAGAAATTGGGGCTGACCCAGGTTTTATGAGTCCCGGGCCGGGCCTGGGGCCAGCTCATCCTGCCTCGGCTGCTTTGGCCCAGGGACAGCACACCAATTACCCCACACTCTTTCCAAGAACTCACGCTTCCCTTTCTTGCTCTGAGTCAAACAGCAGGCGTTGGTTATGTTGGGCTCATCACCACGTCCTCGGCTGCACCTGCTCATGGAAGCTCAGAAGATTCTGAGCAGACCATATAATGACCCATGGCACAGGGGGGCTCACTGCTCAGCATCTCCCAGGCTCATCTGAGGGCCTGGGGCCATAATCCTGGGGAGCTGTCTGGCTCCTTTGAAACGCTGGGGTCTCTCATGGGCTCCATGGTGGTCTGTTAAGTTCTGAATGGGTAATATTCTCCTAGTGTCTAGCAGTAGAGCCATCAGACGTGGCTGAAGCCTGGGATGATCAACCTGGTTACCTATAGTGAGAGAAATGGTGGTGGATGTGGCTTTTCTTTGTTGATTTCTGGACCTTTGGCTTCTGAATGATAGTAGAGACCCTCTCAGCTCTGATAAATCTGATTGTAGACCTTCTTATGAAAATGCTCATGTTGAATCACATGAGATTGAGGTGAGAACAAGTTTCCTTTGGGGCTTGACATCTTTTATGGGCTGTGCTTATAGGATCTGTTCAGTCATTCATCCATTCAATCAGGAAATATTGAAAGCTAAGATGAGCCAGTTCTGTTCCAGGCCCCAAGGCTTCATCGTTGGCCAAGCAGACACGACCTCTGCCCTCATGGAAAAGAAGCATGTCCTCAAAGGGGACATCACACTAGTGGTGAGTGCTATGAAGAAAGTTGTCAGGATAGAGAGGGGCTGGGGATGCGGACCTCCTACAAGGTGGCTGCAAAGGACCTTTGCAAGAAGAGGATGTGTAAGCTCAGACCTATATCATGAAAAAAGCCAACTCTGTAAAGAGCTGGGAAGTGCATTCTAGTACATTCTTTCCCCCTCCATTGAAGCATCGGCAATGACATCTGAAGACCAGTTGTTCAAAGGGGTTTAAAAAGTGTTGGTGCTTAGGGGGAAAAAAACCCAAAAACCAAAAATGTTTATTTTTGAACAGAATAAAGAATTCTGTACTCAAAACTCCCATGTTCATTAGTTGAACTTGAAAACTCTCAAGTTTGTTAGTTGACAAGCTGAGCTATTACTTGCACTGCATGATGGCAGTGGGGCGGGGCCTAGCCTTCAACTTGATGCCTCTCATCAACCTGATTTGCAGTCTTGCTATGTTACACCTTTAGCCTCCTCGCTCAGCTAAATTCACATCAGGTCATCAGCGGCAACCCGAAAAGAGCCTGGATTCTTGGATTCCTGTCTTTTGAGCTGGCCAACTGGGCAGCCTTGGGCCAGCCATGTTGGCTTTGGACTGTCCAAATTTCCACAGAGCTTGTGGGTGGAGTTCTGAGCATACTTATGTAGCTCCAGGATCATGATCTACCATGTGCTCAGAAGAGGCAGCATGGCTATGTGGAGTTTGAAGGGGAAGAAAAGGTTTCAGATAGGGCTCTGGAGGCTGTTAGTGCTTGCTGGGAGCCCTCAGCAACTTCTACACTCTGGACCTGCTCCTTCCTGCTGGACAGTGGGTGCTCTGAGTTCTGGGCCAGTCGTTGTCCGTCATTGTGTCTTTAGTGATAGGGACTGGCACCCATCAAGGATAATTCATCAAGCTTGTTGAAGGAATACAAGAATCTCTGTGCAAAATTAACTCCTTTCTGCCCAGTCTTCAAAATGTTTGTTTTCATTTGAGTGTGGACTGCCACCAGAAACAAAGAGGAAAGATGGCAAATTGGAAGCCATTATTTTATTTCAAGTGACGTGCACTTCTATGCATGTGAACATGTGCAGTTTTCCATTGATCGTCCATAGATACCGGTTCAGTTAACCCTGCACCATGGTTGTAATTCCTCTCCCTTGTGGAACTCAAAAGCCATGTCTTTTCCCCCCTGTCTCTTGCAAGATGGTCTCAGCATCTCTTCTTGCCAAGGAAGTTGAGTCTCTTGTTGGAGACCCTTCGTGTCATGCACAGTCTGTCTGGCAGGAGGCCCAGCAAGCAGCAGACCCTACTGGGGCTGAGTGTACTTCCTCCACAGTTGAACTCTGTCCCCACAGGTCCCCTGGGGAAATTGCTTGGCCCCATATTTCTGGCTGGGGTTAAACAAAGCTCCTGGACCACCTGGATAGCCAACACAGCTAAACATTGGGATACAAAGAGGAGAGATGCGCAGAAACCATTCTATGGCAGGAAATGTATTTGGGCTCCTTAGGTGGAGTCAGATCTGCAAATAGAAGGACCCTATTGACTGTCAATCTTGAGCTCCCCCACATGCTCTGAGGTAGGGGAGGCCCTTCTCTGCGACTCACTGGAACAGGTTGGCTTTTGCCATTCTGCACAGGCTGCAGAGGGGCAGAGCGGTCTATTAAAGACAATTATGCAGACTAGCTTTGAGTGTTAGTGTTTAACAAACAGTTTTGAGTTCTAATTTTCTGCAAAACACATAGTGCAGGTACAATTTGTTCTCATTACTGTATATTGGGAAAGTTATTAAAAACACTCAAACTTGGTTGAGACTTCCTATGGCATCGTCCCTGGATTTTAATTGGTTTTTATCTAGTTCTATAAAAGATCTCTTTAAGCCCAATCAAAGTCCTGCCTCAGATATCTTGCCAGTTGAAGGACAGGGAGAACCCACTGTAAAGTGTAAGTCTTTACCTCTACCCAAATTTGAACAGTCTCAGCAATCTACTAAGATTCTACCAAGAGATAATTTATACTTCTTTTGATGGACACAGTTATCAAATGACAAAATAACAGTGTTTCGTAACATAAGGGTTAAATCTTAATCTCTGAGGTTTGCAAAGCCGCTACTCGCAGTCTCCTTAAAATTTAATATACCTCGTTAATGCTTCCTTGCAAACACTGAAGGATTTTTATGATTATAATCATGTGTTACAGCACCTAGTACTGTTTCTAAGCAGCATACTAATCAGCTTAATGAGATATTACTGCACTTTTTGTTGACTAAAGCAAAATCCCTTTTATTGTTCTAAAGCCTGTCCTTTACTTTATTTTTTCCCAAAACATTATCTTGTTTTATTATGTACCAGTAAATATCATGCCATTCGGGTTTTTTTTTTTTTTTTTTGGCCAAATCATAAAACGATCTCTTTCATCTCAGACTGGTTAGCGTATTGAATATAGTGAATGGAAACAAAAGTTCATAGTGAGTCTGTTTGGTCTCACAGTGAAAGCCTTTCTGCTGTAAAAGCAAACTTTGAACTGAACCAACAGGTACAGGTGCTACATGGGGTAAAAGGAGGAAAAGTTTAACACGTAGCCCCTTGATTTGTTATTAGGTGTTGAAAGTGGTAAAACATTAATAATTTAAACATGAATGAATAATTGCCGTCTGTAAATAGAAAATACAAGGAAGACGTTCTATCGCCAAAACAAATTGGAGGCGCAATGCCATATTGCATAATTGGCATTTAATAATTCATTTTTTTATTATTGTTTTTGACTATAATTCCTTAGCATTATTATGTGTAGGTAAGGCATGAAATGCAAATTTGCCACCAGCTGATGCCGGTGAGTCTGTGCACCATGGTCTCTGGCACGGATCTGATCTTTGTCTTTATTTGTAGGGATGGAAGAAGCGAGTCTGTGCCTTGGAGTGTCCTCGGCGGCACCTGAAGCTGAGCCTCACCTGAGTGGCCCTGTCCTCAACGGCCAGTATGCCATGAGTCAGAAGTTGCACCAGATCACCTCCCAGCTCAGCCATGCCTTCCCAGAGCTGCATCCGCGGCCCAACCCCGAAGAGAAGACCCCTGCACCCCTAGATGAGAAGCCACATGTGCCCATGAGTGGCCAGCCCATGGGCAGTCAGATGGCGCTTCTGGCCAACCAGCTGGGTCGTGATGTTGACACCAGCCTCAACGGTCGGGTGGACCTGCAGCAGTTCCTCAATGGGCAGAACCTGGGCATCATGTCCCAGATGAGCGACATCGAGGACGATGCCCGCAAAAACCGGAAGTACCCATGCCCTCTCTGTGGCAAACGCTTCCGTTTCAACAGCATCCTCTCCCTGCACATGCGCACCCACACAGGAGAGAAGCCCTTCAAGTGCCCCTACTGTGACCACCGGGCGGCGCAGAAGGGGAACCTCAAGATTCACCTGCGGACCCACAAGCTGGGCAACCTGGGGAAGGGGCGCGGGCGGGTGCGCGAGGAGAACCGCCTGCTGCACGAGCTGGAGGAGAGGGCCATCTTGCGGGACAAGCAGATGAAGAGCAGCCTGCTGCAGCCGCGGGCCGACCTGAAGCCCCTGCAGCACGCACAGCAGACCCCGCTGGCGGCCTGCAACCTGGCCCTGCCTGCCAACCACAGCGTGCCCGATGTGGCCAACCCTGTACCCTCACCCAAGCCCACCAGCGTCCAGGAGGACGCGGTGGCCCCTGCGGCTGGCTTCCGCTGCACCTTCTGCAAGGGCAAATTCAAGAAGCGGGAGGAACTCGACCGTCACATCCGCATCCTGCACAAGCCCTACAAGTGCACTCTGTGCGACTTCGCGGCCTCCCAGGAGGAGGAGCTGATCAGCCACGTGGAGAAGGCCCACATTACCGCCGAGTCCGCTCAGGGTCAGGGCCCCAACGGTGGCGGGGAGCAATCCGCCAACGAGTTCCGCTGCGAGGTGTGCGGCCAGGTGTTCAGCCAGGCTTGGTTCCTCAAGGGCCACATGCGGAAGCACAAAGACTCCTTCGAGCACTGCTGTCAGATCTGTGGCAGGCGCTTCAAAGAGCCGTGGTTCCTCAAGAACCACATGAAGGTCCACCTCAACAAGCTGTCGGTGAAAAACAAGTCCCCCAGTGAGCCCGAGGTGCCTGTGAGCATGGGCAGCATGTCCCAGGAGGCCCATGCCAACCTGTACTCCCGGTACCTCTCCTGCCTGCAGAGTGGCTTCATGGCCCCAGACAAAGCCAGCCTGAGCGAACCCAGCCAGCTCTATGGCAAAGGGGAGCTGCCCATGAAGGAGAAGGAGGTGCTAGGGAAGCTGCTGTCACCCATCTCCAGCATGGCCCATGGTGTCCCGGAGGGGGACAAGCACTCCCTCCTGGGATGCCTCAACCTCGTGCCACCACTCAAATCCAGCTGCATCGAGCGGTTGCAGGCGGCTGCCAAAGCTGCAGAGATGGACCCGGTGAACAGCTACCAGGCTTGGCAGCTCATGGCCAGGGGCATGGCCATGGAACATGGCTTCTTATCTAAAGAGCATCAGCTACAGCGCAACCACGAAGACACTTTGGCAAACGCTGGAGTTATGTTTGATAAGGAGAAGCGGGAGTACGTGTTAGTGGGAGCAGATGGCTCTAAGCAGAAAATGCCTGCTGATTTGGTTCACAGCACTAAAGTGGGCAATCAGAGAGACCTGCCAAATAAGCTCGACCCTTTAGAAGGCAGTCGGGAGTTTTTGTCACATGGGCTGAACCAGACGCTTGAATATAACCTGCAGGGTCCCGGAAACATGAAGGAAAAGCCCACGGAGTGCCCTGACTGCGGCCGGGTGTTCCGCACCTACCACCAGGTGGTCGTGCATTCCCGTGTCCACAAGCGGGACCGCAAGGGTGACGAGGATGGGCTACACGCGGGTCTGGACGAGCGGCGTGGCTCAGGCAGTGACCAGGAGTCCCAGTCCGTGAGCCGCTCCACCACACCTGGCTCCTCCAACGTCACTGAGGAGAGTGGGGTCGGAGGCGGCCTCTCCCAGACCGGAAGTGCCCAGGAGGACAGTCCACATCCCTCCTCGCCGTCCTCCTCAGGTAGGTTGGCCGGGAAGGATGGGGACAAGCACCTTGCAGAAGGGTCCTGCCCAGGGTTGCCTGGTTCTGCACCTGGGCCTTTAGTCAGTTTGGAGGTCACTGTGTCTGGATGTTGTTACGGTGGGCAGGTGGGATGCTGGGCAGTGCCACCCTTTCCTTCAGGCTGCCCTGTCTCAAGGCAAGGGCTGTTGTTCCAACTCTTTGGCCTTCCCCTGAACACTGGCTACCAGGAAAGACAGCTGTCCTCCTCCCACGTGGTGGAGATGCCAGGTGGCATGCTTTTTAATGGGGCATAGCTTGCCCTTCCCCTGCAATTGCTCAGCCCCATTTACACCCTGACCCTATCCAGTATCACCTCATCTCCAGAAGCCAGGAGCTGGTGTTCTGCTGCATCTGTGGATGCGAATGTGGAAGTTGGAACCCTTGCCATCTCCCTCACCCAACACACTTAGTATATTCCCAGAAATCCCTCATTTGGGAATTCTCTCCCAGTCTCCACCTCCACAGCAAATGTATCTCTTGTCTCCTTCCGAAATTCCAACCTGGCTCACCTGTTCAGTCTGTCTGACCCAGAGAGTGGAGCCACTGCCTTCCAATGGTTTAGCCAAGCACAGAGATTTGAAACCCAGATGCATGCCTGTCTGTCTTAAATTGTACTTTGTTACATGGGTGATACAGCTTTGGGGTCTAAAATAGCAAAGCAGAAAAATCTGTCATCAAAATGTCTGTGAAACGCTGAAGCTTCCTGGCCCTGTTTGGAAAAAAAAAAAAAAAGAAAGAAAGAAAGGAAAAAATAATAATAAAAAAAAAACTAGCCTAAGATGGCTAAATTAAAATCACTACCTAACAGCAGGTAAGAGGTTGCCTTCATCCATATTTCCAAAGTCCCTTACTAATGGATAGTAAATTGAAAGTTATATCTCTGGCCCTTTATAAAGAAAGCACCTCGCTAATACTGTAATCATTCTGCAGCCTAACAACAGAGGAAATCATGCCATAACAAATACCCTGTTACTAATGGCAACATTGATTTCTGCAATCAGCCATTAAGTCTAGAAAATGAAAGACAGTTTGAGGCACCTCGAGGCACTGCATTGCCCACTGTTAAAGATGTGGCAGCACACTGTTGAGGGTCATTTTTTAAAAGTTTGGTCTTCTCTTCTTTTTTTCCTCCCCCCCCCCCCCGGCCCCCTTCTCAGTCTCGATAAATATCTCGGTCTCAGAGGCAATCCACTGCTACAGTTATTAAGTAGGTGCCAGTTTGGTTTTGTTGTTATTGTCATGCCTCAGCCTACCTTTCTCCTAGGACAAAATCAGTATTAAAATAAAGTGTGAGTGTGGAGGCTTTTTACCAACCAGTAAAGAATTGTTAAGACACATAAATCTGGGCTGCACATTCCAGAGATTCCGATAGCACTTAATGCTGCTGCTTAAATACCCATGAAACACACTGTCTACTCCTGGAGTACTAGACTTGCTCGCGATTTATGGCTGGTGAGACACTGTGGAAGAGTCTAACCAGGAACGTGAGCACCACGGAAGGAAGGATGAGGTCATACCACAGGGAACAACTACCATGTGGAACATACTCAGAGGCAGGGCAAGGCTTTCAAGTTGCCCTGGCTGACAGCAGGAACTCTGTAAAGATGGCCACACCGGGGAGGCAGCAAGTGCCAGGTGTCCCTCTGTCTGCCAGGAAGGACTCTTTCCAGCCTCCTAGGAAGGGGTCTTCTCTTCTGGGGACCATAGACTCAATTGTTCTTGAAGGAGGGACCTTTCAGGGGCAGGAAGCAAAGAGCCAAATGGCTCCCCTAAGTTTTGGGAGTGACGTGGAGTTCACATTGACAGATTTCCATCCCTCTCCCAGACCTTCTAAAATGAGAGGGTCTCATCAGCAGAATATTCCGACACCAAATGTTCGGCTTCATTAATGACGTGTTTACCGTGTTTTTCTCACCTTCTGGCCAAGTGATAGCCTCGTGCTATTCCTATCTCTGTTACTTTCCTGTCTCTAAATACTCTGTTGAAAAAAAAAAAAAAACAAACCCATTTTGCTTAAAAGAACCAACCATACTTATTGACTCAAAAGAGAATTATACTTGGGTTGCAGTTATCTTTTCACTTTTATTTCCCTCATTGAAGGATTTTACAATTGTGAATACTGATTCTTTCATTTCTGGTTGACTTCTTTGTTTTCTTCATATTCAAATTAGACCCTTTCATAATTTTCCGACTAAGTAAGAAATTGATGGCATACCAATATGCAGCCTAAATCAGCTGTGTGTCTGGGGCTTTCAGGTTTTTCTGGGATTTAGGACTCTCAACCAAATCTGGTTAGTTTCCCCTCTTATTTCTAACAAGTGTTACTTGTATAAAGTATGCTTAAAATAAGCATTTAAATAAAAATCTTGACACAATAGGTGTTTTATTATTACCTGTTAGAAACCTGCAAGGTGAAGGGGAGAAAAAAAAATTTAAGCCCTTAAGTAAAGAAAGAAGTTCTTATTAAGGCTTCTATTAAGAAATAACTGCAAAACACGGTTTTACAAATTTCTCAGACTGCATAACAATGTCGCAAAACTTAATTTGCATCACTTGATTCTTTTTTTGTTGAAAACTGGGTCAGTAGGGCCTGAGAAACTATTTTTTCAGATCTTAACCAATGAATTCTTCTTTATAAATCGCTGCTCTTAACATGATAGTAGTTCTGAATTCATCATAAAAAACCTTTTTACCAGAGCCTCTTAGAACAGATCTCTAGAAGAAGGCTTACAATGAGTGGCAGAGGCGTCCTTTGTTATCTGATGTAATTCTTTGCAAAGGAGGATTGGGAACGGAGTGGCTGTTTAAAAATGTCTTGCTCAGACCGAGACGAAGAAGGGGTCAAGTTTGCAATCAAACAGTTATTGCCGAGATGGGCGACTGTCACTGGCTAGGCTAATGTGGGATGCAGCTGTTTGTTATGTGAGCAAAAGAATGTTTGAATCAGTGAACATGTGAAAATGATTCCAGTGAACCAGAAAATGTGTTTGTTCTTTGGCTCTCCAAACTGCTGAGAACCAAGCTCAAGATCAACTGCGAAAACTAGGACCTTTGACAAATTGAGAGGTCATATTTTCTAACAGAAAATGGACAGAACCAGTCACACTTCCCCCTCTTTTCCCTTTGTTTTATTTTGTTGTTGTTGTTTATTTGACTCACCAATAATCTCACACCATCCTAGATGTCACTGCTGCCTCCGTGTTCAAGGCAAAGGGAAACTATTTGGAAAGCAGCAGCTTATAAATTGTACTCTTTTATGACATTTAGAGAGTGGGGCGGCAGTTTTGATGCTTCCTTGTTTCTGGCTTGCGTGCAAACACTCTGATGGCATTAATCTTTGCATCTTTCCCTAAAACCTCCTCTAAGACCTGGGCTCCGATCCTGGCTTGACTCTGAGTCAGAAAACGACCCAAGTTCGGTTTCTTCAGATTTTGCTTTGGAAATCACGCTTAGAATAATTAAAACTTAATGTACTAAGAAACGATACTGTTCATTATATCCAACAGGGCAGTTACCTTCCGAATTCCCCATAATTTTGGAGTGGGGATAATTGAAGTGTTGATGGTGGGAAGGGGGTAATTGAATGCATTGACCCTCTGTTCATTAAATAAAGTCAGCTAAGTTGCATGATCAATGAAAAGCAAAGATGAAAATATTGTTAACCCCTGCTTCTTGTGCTATAATATTCTGAGATGGTCAAGGATTATTTGATCAGCTGGGCTAAAAATCCTTGTGGGGTCTTCCTTTGTTGCTGGAGCAGCATTCCTGAAATGCTGGGTCTCCATCCAGTGTAGGCCCATTGACCACAGCATCAAAGGCCTTTATCCCAGACTCCCTTGCATTTACATCGGGTGTATAGTGATATGATAGATTTTCTTTCTTTTCCACCTCTTTTTCTCTTGTGGCTCCCCCCTCCCTGCCCCCCATTCATGATTACCACTGCCTGCTCCACATGAACAAATCCAGGCATCCAAAAGAAGAAAAAAAAAAAAAGAGGAAAGAAAAAGAAAAAGAAAAATTTAAGTCTGAGGATTAAGATCTTCATTTTTTTTTTTTTGCTTGTGCATTCCAATTGTTCTTAAAATATTTGGCAATGTCAATTAGTAACTGAGCAGAGTTAGCTGATGAACACAATTTTCCAGTAGACTGAGCACCCTATTGTTGCCGAGCGAACAGCAGATTTCTGAGGTCATTATCATTCGCTGGTTGCTTGGCCCAGCTGCTTCCTGCTGCAAAAGCCAAACTTTATACTGGAGCTCGGGGATGGCTGCAGCAACAGGGGGCTGGGAGGGGGAGAGGGGAGCTGGCTGCAGAGCCGAAGACAGTCATTATCAGCAGAGGAAACAGAAAGTAAAAGTTTCCAGGCAATTCCAGGAAAACTGCCGGATATCAGGCTACTTCTTCCTGTTCCTTTCCAGGAGCTTCTCACCTCTAGGCGGGGAATTAGAAGGACCAGGGAACACCCCCCGGGCATGGTGGTGACTAAGCCCTTTGCAGAACAGAAGTTTGGAAAGCAATAATCCCATTTGTAAATTTACTTAATTTTTTTTTAAACCCAATATAAAGCGTGTGCATGATTCCTTCACAGCTAGATGCTTTCATTTTTGTCCAAAACAAATAAATAAAACTAAAGAAAGCAAGTCATTTAAAAAATATTAGCAACTTAAAATTAGTAAACTTGGGGATGACAAACAGGGAGCATTATTTCTTCTTCCATAGGGAGCTTCTGAGCACATAATAGTCTGAAATTCCTTGCAAAATCAAATTCAATGTCGGAGGCTGACTCTTCCCATCCTGTCTTTTTTTCCTGCATGCCCCCACCCCAACCTGGTCTCCCTCCCCACCTCCTAATTTGGGAGCTGGTTCAGTGAGATGAAAAGCTGCACTTTTTTTAAAGCTCAGCTGTTAAAGCCGAGCGCCATATGCAGCCCTTCCGTCCCCGCCGTGGGAGCGTGTGCAGCGGCCACACTGTTTGTGGAGATTTACGGAGGCTCGGCTTGTGTGTGCCGAAGCTGTGCCCAGGCAGACGCTGGCCAAGGCCCTTCCTCCAGGCTGAGGGCCGACGTGGCTGCTCTTCTGGACAGACACTGCTGGCGAGGCTCCTGGGGAATGCCACAGGGGGCCAAGGTCAGAGGCCCCAGCGACCTCATCCCTGGGCTCCTCACCCTGCCACTGGGTGCTAGGGTGGTCCTTTCCCTGCTGATGCTGGGATGAAAGTGGCTCTCAGATCTTGGGTTCGTTTGGGGGCAGTCCCTTCCCTGGGGGCTGGATACTTTCCAGCAGCTTCTTTTATAAACTTCCCATTTACTCTGAACTTTTATTGTCTTGTGTTTAGGAACAATTATTTGGGAACACTCAGTGACATTGTGGGGCTTTTGCTGTCTCTCTTACCCCTTTGCATGTGGCTATAAACCCCACTCCTTTGGGACTTGATGCCGCACTCAGGTCACTTAGCCTCTCAGAAAGAGAGAAACTGTATCAGCTCTAAAAATCTTTGGATTAGGTGTGTGACACAAGAGACATGTGACATAAAATCCCGTAAGCAAAGTCCCCTCTAAGGTTTCTGTAGATTTGGGGTGAGAGGGAATAGATTCCAAGTCTGGGTTCACTCAAGCCCTTCTTGTGTTCACCAG
This sequence comes from Marmota marmota marmota, assembly GCF_001458135.2. Lineage (NCBI taxonomy): Eukaryota > Metazoa > Chordata > Mammalia > Rodentia > Sciuridae > Marmota > Marmota marmota. The sequence goes on along the minus strand of NW_026000205.1, from coordinate 15,585,339 downwards.
ATGGGCTCAGTTTACCCATCTGCAGGGTGGACACCATGAGACGCCAGTTTCCTCTTCCTCTGCTCAGGTGCTCTGAGGGCTGCTGCGTTCCTGCCCACAGAGCTCTGAGGAGTCCAAAGTGCTTGCTCCATGATGCTTTGTGCCCTCTGTGTGCCAACATGAGGAGCAGAAGCATTCATTAAAATCTAAATGTAATGGCCATGAGGAAAACACAGATCAACTAAGGAAAGGTTATAAGGAAGCAAGGAAGGAAGTAGACAGTTTTCCAAACCGATCAGGAAGCCTTAGCCGTGTGATTCCTATTAGTTTGGATGGGAGTTTCCGGCTCAGGTCCTGGCCACCACGCCTCGGGTGTGTTGAGACTGGAATTAGCAGTTTGCTTTGCAAACAGCCGCCCTATGTCCTCTGCTTGACGGTTCATCCAGAAGCAGGTATCATGAGCCTGCAGAGGCTGCCTTTCACCCACTCACTCACTGTGCTTCCAAGTTACTAGGAAATTACACCCACAGTGTTGTGTTTGCACTGCCAGGGGCCACTGCTGCAGAGCTGGGGGCAGCTTCTGTTTGCAGGGTGACTTGGGGTCCTCCCACCCACCCGCCCGGATCCCTTCTTCTCCAGGCTGCGGATCCTTCGAATCCCTTCTTTGGTCTGAAGCTTTGTGCCTTGCTCATAAGAAGTCCACTCCTGGGAAGGGGAGGCAAGTCAGGCTGCCTGCTTTACATCTCAGCTAGTTTCCTCAAAGGTTCTGGAAGGTGCCCTGATCATGAGAGGGGAGGGCGCAGAGTCAGACTTCAGTAAATCCTGTGTTTTGCTGCTGCTGGAGACGCCACAGGATTCCAGAGGCATTGCTGGGGTCCTTGGTGATCTAGAGGTGGAGAGAAGAGGAAATCCATTGGGAAAAAACTGTGTAAAGAGCAGTTGGGGGCATTTTGAGCCTGTGAAGTTAGAGGAGTGACAGTCAATTCCTTTAACTGTGGAGCTGTGTCTGAGCATTGATGGTAGGGGTGGAGAAACACCTGCAGAGATCGGGAGATTGGGTTTGTGCATATTCCCCAGATGCATGATGACTGGGCTGGACCTTTGCCATAGGCGGCCTTGGGGCCTGCAGGCTGCTCTCCTGGGCTCCTCACCTCCCTCCGCCTCTCTCTTCTTTTGGCATCTGACTGGAATCTGCACCTTAGCCCCTGATCTGGCACGCTGAGGAAAGTGGAGGGGGCTCTTCGTGGCCTCAGAACACAGAGAGGAAAGAGGCCCTCCAAGAGGAGCGGGGTGGGTGGAGGGTAGGCTAGCAGGTGGCAGTGTATGTGGGGGGGGTGTTCTCTGATCTCCCCGGGAAGTTGCCGCAGCTGAGAGGAGCCCTGGGTCCCCCTCGCCTTTTCCTGGCAGGATGGGACGATGGCAACATTTACTTAAGCTGTGGAGTTTGGCACTGCCGCAGCCAGGCGCCATCTGGAAAGCTCTTCTCCGAAAGCCGTGGACCCTCCCCAAAGGAACTTAGAGGAGCAGGGCTTGGGCAGAGCTGTGGGACTTTTTCCTTGGGCAGATCCTTAGCACTGAGGCACCTGAGCAGGGAATGGCGTCCTCTGGAAGCCACGTGGCTAAAATGTGGACTTTCTCTGCCCAGCCTCTTCAGTTAATTCTAGAGCCAGGCCTGGCTTAGGTTCTCTTTGTGAGGAGAGCACTTGCTTTCCTGGGGCTGTGTCTCCATCTATTTATTTATTTATTTATTTATGTTTGTACCACATTTTACTTCTTGTCTTCCCCTAAGTCCTTATGTGACAGTGTGGGGCTGGCCCCCACTGCTCTGGTCACTTGTGGGTACCACCTTGTAAGAGCAGAGCCAGTGAGCACAACCTAAGGGCCAAATGCTTTACCTCTAACTGTGCTGGGGAGACAGATCTGGAACTCGATGGCTTGGCTTGTGACAAACAGGGCCAAGCTAAGCACAGAGATTTGCCACCATCCTTTCCCTGATCCTCAGCTTCAAAAAGACTGTAGAGTCCCCAAAACAGTGCATGTCTGAACACCATCTCCAGCTGCCTGATGGGTGGCCAAGGCTAAACGGGAGCTGTGTTAAAACAAGGTGACAGTCTAGATGGCATTCGTGGGCCTTCTGGTTTTTTAGTATTCTGTCACCAGCACCAAAAGAAAATTGTCCAGGGCTTAGCTTCTTGTGGGACTCATCTCCTTGTTGCTGTGAACCTTGGAGGTTTTGTGTGACATGTGGCATGTGCCTGAGAGAAGTGAGAGACACAGCACATACTGACTCCTTGGCTGGGCTGCCCACCACACACGTGGGAGACCAGTCCTCCCCTTAAGGGTGCCCAACCAGGATGCTGGCATAGACGTGAGCAAGAGGAAGGGGGTCGTGGGTGAGCTTGGCTTTGAGATCTCATTCTTTGCTTCTAAAGGACAGGGTCATTTTTTGACTTTCCTTGTGAGGCAGTACACCTTTGGGCATTTATTTCATTTGATGCCTTGAGTATAGGTACATCCACAGGGGAATCTGTTTTTTCCTTTGCAGAGGCACCTCATGGGGCTGCAATTTTGACTGACACCACAGTGGTTTCTTTTGTATGACCTCAGTTCCAACATCATTTGATACCCAAGAAAACAGGTCCCTACTCTGCACTCTCTTCTCTTCATTAAAGTAATGTCCAGACACGCTTAACTCAGTGGTTATCATCCATGGTTTTTGGATACCCTCAGTGGTCTTCAATCAGTAAGAGAGGCATTTTGGAACATCTCCAAGCACGTCTGTTGACTTCAACATAAAAGGTGTGCATTGGTGGTTTTCTTGAAGAGCAGGAGACATACCTGCTTCTGTCTATTGCTAAATATGTTCTTTTTAAAGAAATTTTGTTGTTAAAATAAGTGTTTTTTTTTTGTTTTAATTTTAGTTTTAAGAATTTATCCTGAAAATTGAAGTGATCATCCAGCAAAGATGCTTTAGGACCTCATTATCCCAGTTGTGGGAGGAGCCTTGGCAAAGTTAGTGTCCATTCCCAACCAGGTCTGCCTCCCCAGAAATGTCCTTGCTGGTGACCTTCCAAACCTTTCTACTCTTTCTCCTCCAGGAAGGTGATTTGCTGATTCTGTTTAATGATCTTTTCTTTTTCTTAGTATAAAATAATTCTTGTTCACACTGGATATTTAGAAGATATCGATAAATAAAAATAAAGACAATTTCTAAATAAATATGCCTACTATCATTCAGAAGGTATTGTGAACATTTTAGTTCACACTTTCCAGTCCTTTGAAAGAGGTATTTGGCAAAAAAAAAAAAAAAAAAGGATCATCTTGTAGATACTTCTGTATAAATACCGGTTAAAATATATGTCATGCTTTTTTGTCATTGAAAATCTGAAACAAGGGTCAGCAGAAATTTCCTTTAAAGAGCCAGAGAGTAAATATTTCAGGCCTTGCAAACCATGTGGTCTTTGGAGTAAACTCTCTATTCTGCAGTAAAGGAGAGGTTGTGGTGGTGCTCTGATAAAACTTTATTTACAAAAACAGGCAAAAGGCTTGATTTGTCCCAGGGGCCATGGTCGGCACACTGCAGTCCTGTAGTGATAGCTTTTTGTTTTTTACAGCCTCACACAAGTAATATGCTCTTTGAAAAAAATATCAGAACTAGGGAGAAGTAAAGAAAAGAAATCTGCATCTATTTATGATTTAAGTATCCCACCATGGGACATGGGACTGTTTCTGTTCTTTTACTCAGAGAAGCAACACAATGAACACCTTTGCAATGTTGTGTCTGGATGGCCCTGATCACTTGCATGACTTCCTTAGGTGAAAGTACCTCTCACTACAGCCTCTGGTCACAGGCAGACCGCCCTGAGGCTGCAGAGGTGTCTCAGCCAGGGGTCACCATAGCTGCAGGCACTTTCTTCCTATGTTATAGTTCTTCTGTCTGTCTGCCTGAAGCTGGGTCATTCCCTGCCCCCAGGTTACCTGTGACTTATTTGTTCATTGTAAGTACGCTCATTTATTTGCTCAATCATTAACTCATGTACTTGTTCTCTGAAATCAGAGCCTGATTCAGTAGGTTCAGAATGCTGAGCAATAGGTCTTGGGCCTGCAAAGGTGGGCTGAGGCACATCTCAGAGACCAGGGCCTCACAGCCTGGTGGGTAATTCATAGAGTGAGAGGGACACATGGTAGGGTTTATTACCCCAGAGGGTGTTAGAGACCCTTGGTGTGCAAAGAGGGTAAGGAGCCTTATCAAGCCTTATCAGTCACCTACATTAACTCTTTCAGCAAAGAGGAGTGATTCTTTCCATCTGCAACATCCAGCCAATCTTGGTGACTTCCCGGAGGAGGCAGACTGCCTCTGGCTGTTGTCCCCGCTCCCTGGCATTGAACTGCTGTCTAAATCAGTGTCTCTTGATCCAGAGGAGGCCCTGGGAGAAGAATTCAGCTTTTGAGGGAGACCCCCAGGCTAGGAAGGCAGGGCAGGGTCAAAGCAGAATGGGGGGGTACTTATCCTAGAGAAATGGGGTCTCCTTGGCCCAGGCTGCCCACCGAGCCATGCTGGAGAGGAGTCTCCGGGAGTCAGAGCAGCCAGGGAGAGGAAGGGCTGCTGTGTTCTCACCAGGGAGCCAGGGCAGGCTGCAGGCTCCACCTCCTGACCTCACTCATGCTGTCACCATAGTCACTGATTCATGACCTGGGGACAGCAGGAATCAGTGTCTCAGGTGGTGTAAGACTCTCACTGGGACCCTGCAAATAGAGCACCTGAGAATTTTAAGATCTCACCTGGGAAGGAAGGTTCTGGTCTTGTCCACCTGACCCACGCCAACCTTACCTGACTTGGGGACTGACTGTCCGCACTGGCCCCACCGCAGGGCAGGGGAGTCACGTGGCAGCTCGCGCCTCATCTGTTGGGGCAGCTCAGCAGGGATGGCTCCTCAGCTGTCGCTGTTCTTCGTAGTAGATGGTGGGACAGGACCTGCCTGCAGGGCACCAGGTTCTCCTGTTGAGGAAACAGCTCAGGGCAGGACACACCCACTTCAGTGGGAGGCTTGGCTCACCGGGTCCAGTGTTAGCTGTCGTGCTGGGCTAGAGGGCAGCTCTCTTCCCTGCTCTGGGGCTCGACTTTCTCACCCACACTATTGGAATTGGGGTGGGAGTGTGAAGGCTCGGAGACCCCTCTCTGCCTTCACACTTTCCTGTCTCAGGTCTTGCCCCTCCTCATCTCTCCCTTCCCAAATATTTCCTTGGCCCCAAGGAGTTCAAAGGGCCTCATCTGCTTATCCTGATCAGAGAGCCAGAGCTCCTTCGGGCTGAGGATTTAATAGATTTCTGACTGATTTACATGTCTGAGCCCTGTCAAGGCATCTCAGAGGGACTGGCATACCTGGTGGGTGGGCCGGCCAAGGAGACCCTCTTCTGCCTTCTTTCCCATTAGGTACCTCCCACCTCTTTCTCCTAAATGTGGTGGAGGCAGAATCCTGTAGTGGCAGGCCCCTGCTCCACCCAGCATGGCTGAGGGTTTGCTCTTTCAGTGGAGGCCTGACCTTGCAGGGTGCCCGAGAGGCGGAGACTGAGGTGGTTGTGGCTGAGGTCTCTGTGCTGCTCCTCACCAGTTATGTGGCCCAGCAAGGGCTCTTTAGTCTCTGTGCCTTGGCTTCTCCATCGACAGAATGGGAACATTTTTAGCACTAGTGTGTCTCTCTAATAAAGTGCTCAGCAAAGACCCTTCCCAATAGATGGAGTCTGGTTTTAGTATTATTTCCACACTGTACAATACAAAAACAACTGGGTAAAATGGAAAACTTGACCAGTTGATTGATGGCTGGGAGTTACACAGCACCAAGGACTGGCCTCCCTGGCTTGGTCTCATTGATCTGGTGTATATGTGAATTCCTAGTAAAATGGTGGGAGCAGTTCTTCTTATCACACTCTCTTCACTGGAGGAGGATGGGGGTCATCACAAAGCAGTAAGTGACATTGCCCTGGGTAGGTAGCTGTCTTCCATCATGTTGACTCAATACAAGGTGGCTCCATCCCTGCCCACTTTCCCCATATTCTATGTTGCCACAAGTGATTCTTGTTTCAATCTGACTTTAACTACAAACGATATCCATAAAGATTCAATGTTTCATGTAACTAAAATGTCTAGAGGTTGGTCTGATTCTAATAATGTAGATAAAGCAGCTAAAAGAATATCCTCAACGATTCCCTCTCTCTCCTCATAATAGCAAAAATGCTGCCACAGCTCCTACCTCATATCACCAAGCAGAGGACCACTCTTTGCTGGAGGCCTAGTAACTTCTTGCACATAGTATGTCTTCCTTTTTTATTATGCTCATTTGTGCACCAGTCACCATTGCCAGGGGTATGGGTTACACCACTTCCTCACGTTAAGCTGGGCTAACATTTGGAGGGGTAGGGAAGGGAGAATGTGATCTCCTCCAGCCCAGTAGCTGGAAATGGGAGAGAGAAACTTTATCACTGAAATTCAGATAGAGGAGACGTGGAGTGTAAGCACAAAGTAGTGTCCAAGATGTCATGGCCCCAAGGTTCTGCCAGTTGAAGCATTTATCTTCCTGTTGAGAGAATCTGGGGAGATGCAGCCCCCATTCCTGAGCAGGAGATATGTGATTCTGTAACCAGCACGGAGACCCTGCTCCCCCCTTTCCTCCAGTTGTAGAGAAGACTGTGTTACATGGGAGGATGTTTTTGTTGTTGTTTTGTTTTTGTTGTTTGTTTACTTTCTCCATGTGTCTCTTTCTGTTTCTTCTCTCCATTTTTTGGTAATGCTGGGTGTTATCTTAGCATGGAAATGATAATATATACCACCAAAGAACCCAACCCAACATGTCCTTCCATGTGGTCACTGTGTGCCCAGCATGGCATCCTAGTCATATTAGCAGAGGGAGGGATCTGGTCCAAGAGCAAGATGAGGCGGGACTCTCTGCTTCTGTGGAGGAGATGGTCTGACTTTGGGGAATGGCCAACCCATAAAAGAGACCTGCAAACCCTCAGAGCAGCATTGCCACTGGTGTGGTTGTGGAGCAGTGACAGAGCCTTAGAGGTCTTCCTGAGCAGAGGGGAGCGGGCTGACTGTTTTACTTCCACCTCATCCACCTCCACTGCCTCCTTCTCAGGTAGAAGCACAGTGCCTGGTCCAGGACCTGTGTTTGTCTTAGCTCTGAAAGGACACTGTGGCGATGAGTCTATAGGTTCATGATGAGTGGTGCGTATCCCAGGGGCCTGGCGTCGGTGAGCCCTGGATTTGGGCTGAGCACAGATGCTGTTCTACCCAGCCCTGGGCTCTACTTTCCTGGTTGTCTACAGGTATTTCACAGCAGGTGCCCTGGGGAGTATGCCCTCCCGGATCTTACAGTCTGGAAAGGAGAGAGAGGTGTCACAAGATGAGCAAACCAAGGTATAGGAGGTTGGATTGAATCAGAAAGTGAGGTAGTTATAGAGCTGGGATTTGAACCGTTGTCCCTCTGACTGCTCCTATTTTAATTCCACTGTTGGGTGATGCTGAGCAGGAGATAAATCCAGCAGAAGGGAGGACCTGGCTACCCTACCCGATCTCTGGCTGAAGGCTGGCAAATCTGGGCTTCTGTTGGGGCAGGCTGTGGAGAGGTCAGAGGATTACTGCTTCCCTCCTGTGTGGCTCAGTGGGGGGCCCTCCTCACCTCAGTGGGGGACTGACAGGACCCACCTAAACTCTATTTGGACTTGGAGAGATCCCCAAAGTTGTGGTTGCAGGTGTCCCCCCAGATTCTGCTCAGGGTCCCATGCACTGCCCATCACAAACATGTCCCTCGTGGGCCAAGACAGAAGAGGAAGAGGGACTCAACCCTTCATGGCCCCAGGAGCACAGGTTCAGGCTTTCTGCCCCTGTGAACTTGGCCGAGCCTCAGTTTCCCAGTCTCTTCCAACGCTGTGATCACTCTTGCTCTTCTGTGCAGCTCCATGTGGGTGGCGGGAAGGAGAGGGGGACCACCGCGCAGGCAGAGGGACGCTGCTGACACGGCTGGTGCCATCTCCATCTCCACCCAGCAGCCTGCTCTCCCCAGCTCCACCCCTTCCAGAAGAGGAGCCCCCGCTGGTAGATGAACAGAAAGAAATCGAGGAGGGCCCCCATCCCTCCCTGGTCAGCACCGTCCTCTGAGGTGTAAATTAGCAGGGCAGCTCGTCATCTGGGAAGGCTTCCAGAGGAGGGGTGGCCGTCCTTTGTTGTTGTGTCTCCTGGCACCACAGGCTTGCTGGCCACATGAAGCAGAATGCTCCAGGCTGTCCCTGTGCCCCTGGCCTTCTGAAGGTCCCCTCCAGGGGCTTAGTCTGCTGTCGTGGGTGGGGTGGGTGGGTTGGCAGGTTCATTCCTGTCAGTGGCGTGTGTACGCCTGCTCATGGGGAATGCGTGTGTGTGTGTGTGTGTGTGTGTGTTGGGATATGGATGTCCTGGTGTGAGCGTGTTTGTGTCTTAGGGTGGTGTCATTGTATGCATTTCTATAAGTTGGTTTGATTTTTAGGGTGTAGATTGCTGAAGGTGCATGGGTCCCTGTGTGTGTGTGTATGAGTGGGTGGGTGGTAGGTGTTGGGGTGTGCATCTTGGGCTGAGCATGTCTTGGTCTGGGAGTGGATGTACACGTATTGGATGTGGACATTGGTATGTGCACATGTGGGGTGGTTGGGACGTGAATGCCAGTGTGCATCTGTGGCTATTGGGTGTGCATTAAGATGCAGCATTGGGAATGTTGAAATGCTGGTGTAGCTGTGGGGCTTGGGAGACCCCGTGATGACACGTGGGTTTTGTGAAGGATATGTGCATTGAGATACAGGTAATGGTGAGTAGTTGTGTGTGTTGGTATGGATGTTGGAGTGCATGTGGTGTGGTTGTGTGTGGGGGCATGCATTGATGTGTCTTTGTGCATTTAGTAAGCGTGTATGTGTGTGTTTTGGAATATGTGTGTCTATATGGGTGTGACTGTGTTGCCGTGGGTTGAGGTGTGCATTGTGTAGATAAGAGTGTGTATGTTGGGGAGTGTGATGGAGTGGGCTTGGCCTCCCTGGTTCAATGAGCTTCAGCCTTCCCCAGAACCTCTGAGCATTGTTAATGGGACCCTCTCTCCCGGGAACCAGCGGAGTCCTGATCAGGCACAGGTCTGGTTCCTGGGCTACTATGAGTTTGCAAATGCAGAAAGCCTTGCCTTCCACATCTCACAGCCATGCCCTCTTTGGTCTTAAGCTCTTCTTGGTGGAAGCTGAGACTCAAGGCTCTGGGGTCTCCAAGCAGGGACCCTCTGTTCTGGAGCTTAGCTATCCAAATTCATCGAGTGGGACCATGAGCTGGGGGACCATGAAGGCAGAGTTGTGTTGCTTTCAGCTGCATGCCCAGCATGGTCCCAAGGCACAGAGCAAGGGACATGGCAGGTGTTCAGGGAAGACTGGTTGATTTGGACAGTGAATTGAAACACCCTCTCCTAGGAAGAGGGCACTTGCCAGGCACAGACCAGGACTCAGTCCCTCCCACCACTCTCCTCCCTCCAGGCACCAAAAACCTCAGATCACATCTCATAGCCTCACATCATAGACCTGCAGTGGGGGTCATTGTCACCTGAGTAGGTCTCCCAGATGCAGGAGGGTGTGTGGGGCTCTGAGATGGGGCCCGGGGGTCAGATTTCCTGAGAGCAGACTTTCATGGGGATCCATTCAGCTTGTCATCAGTACTGTGGACTGCCTCTTTGGGATAGTGGTGACCTGGACTCCAAGTCTAACTCTTCCTTCCTTGGTGACCATCCTTCCTGAGCTCTGGAATTGGTGGTTCTCGCTCCTCCCTGCCTCCTCTTGGAGTTCATGGTCTGAGTAGCAGCCTTAGAGCTGTCCACTGTTGGCACCACCCTTGGTCTGCAGAGGAAGTCAAAGCTTGGGCTGTGTTTCATGCAAGCTTGTAAAGCATCTTGCAGCCACCTTTTAGTTTAGCTGGCCAAGTTCTAGGGCCACCATGGTTGATGTAGAGGTGCGGGTCTGGGGAGGCTGGAAGTGACCATCACAAGGCTCACTACAAGGTAGGGTCTTCAGAATAGTGCACAATACAAACAGCAGCCCATTGGGAGTGTTGGTCTGGCCAAAACCTGGGGCCCAGACAGACATGGGCTCTTGAAGTGGTTACGATCAAGTCACAAGACTCTCCCTTTCATTAAATTCCAATGCATCTTCTACCGGTCACTTCATAAAGTCAGAAAGTAAAAAAAAAAAATGTCAAGGGACATAATGTGGTGGGTTAGGGTGTGTATTGACCAGAATTTTCCTGGGAATCATATAGAGCAAAGAGAACCCATGCCAACTCTGCTTCACCTCTACTCAAAGGCTGCTACTCTGGGTGCCTAGAGCCAATGATCCTCTTTTGGTTAGTGGTTGAGGAAATGCTGTCATCTCCAAGAGTGTGCGCCTGGTGGATGAATGGCAGGAGGCTCCAGGCAGCTGTGGGCAAGAGGAAGCCATGGGTGTGGAGAAAGAAGGAGCCCACCGTGGGCAGAGCAGTTTCCTCCAGGGTGCGGGGTGGGGAGGGGCTGTTCTTCCTCGACTGAGCTCCTTCCAGGGAAAACAAGACTCTGTGGAGACTCAGAAGTGGCTGCTCAGGGAATTCGAATGGAACATACTGGAAATCCTGAGGGATGCAGCACTCTGGCAGGGTGGGACGTGACTGGAGCTGTCTGGGATGATGGGGAAGCAGTGATATTGACTCAGTCCTTGGGGCAGCCTCTTGAGCCTGTTCCATGCTAAGAACTCTCCACTGACTTGCCACCTCTTGCTTATGGAATAGAATCTGTGGCTGATGAGGCCCCCTATCCCCGCCACTCTCCTCTCTCTCACTCCACTGAGCTCAATTACATAAATCCAGCCCATTTAGTGACCTTCACAGTGTCCTTTGTCTCTCAGGCAGACTCTCTTTCTCTCATTTTCTTTTCTTTTCTTTTTCTTTCTTTCTTTCTTTTTTTTTTTTTTTTTTTTTT
>NW_026000205.1:15572339-15572924 GCF_001458135.2 Marmota marmota marmota | reverse complement strand
TCCTTTTCCAATTTTTTTTTTTTTTTTTTTTGGTACCAGTGATTGAGCCCAGGGGTGCTTTACCATTGAGCCACATCCCTAGCCATTTTATTTTATTTTGAGACAGGGTCTCACTAAGTTGTTGAGGCTGGTCTTGAACTTGCGATCCTCCTGCCTCAGCCTCCTGAGTGGCTGGGATCACAGTGTGCACCACCACATCCAACCTCAGGCACACTCTTGATATAGATCATCATGGGTCTGCATCCATCTCATCCTCATCCTTCGATGTCACCTTCTCTAGGTGGCCTCTTCCCAGCCCACGATATGAAATATCCTCTCACCATTCAGTTTCTGAAAAGGTTACTTTGTGTTATCATCTTTGGGGTCGTTAGAGAGCATCTTGTGAACCATTTCTGATTTTCTTATTCACTCATCTTAGTCATTCATTTTCTTTTTTGTTTGTTTATTTCCTCCTGTGAGCCCCTATGAGAACAGGGACTTGGCTTGGTTTGCATTTCTAGGACCCAACTTAGCCACCTAGCAGTGCTGGGCACACTGTAGAGGCTCAAAAAGAAAGGAAAAGAAAACAGAACACCCCCCCCCCCC
>NW_026000205.1:15536127-15572228 GCF_001458135.2 Marmota marmota marmota | reverse complement strand
AACCCCCCCCCCCCCCACACACACACACTTTTAAAAAATTGTGGCAAAATCACATAATAGAGTTTACCATCTTTTTTAAAAATATTTTTTAGTTGTCAATGTTTATTTTATTTATTTATATGTGGGGCTGAGAATCAAACCCAGTGCCTCACATATGCTATGTAAGCACTCTACCACTGAACCGCAACCCCAGCCTGAGCTTATCAATCATATTTAAATGTAAGGTTCAGTGATATTAAGTCAATCCACAGCATCTTACAATCATCACCACCATCCATTCACAGAACTCTTTTAATTTTGCAAAATGGAAACCCTGTACCTAGTAACTGGTGTCTCCCTGTTTCCCTTTCCTTCCAACCCTGGAAGCATCTATTCTAGTTTGTCCCCGTGGATTTGGCTTCTCTGGTTACTTCATAAAGTAGAATCCCAGAGTACTTGTCCTTTTTGACTGGCTTATTTCACTTAGCATTGTTTCCTTGAGGTTCATCTGCATTGTAGTGTATGTCAGAATTTCCTTCCCTTCCAAGGCTGAATAAGATTCCCTTCTGAGGCTTTCCAGCATTTTCTGTATCCTTTCATCCCTCAGTGGGCACTTGGGTTGTGTCTACCTTTTGGCTACTTCAGTTAACACTTAACCAGACATGAACGGAGGTAGGGAGGCTGGGTCTCTACCCCCTCCCTCATCTGCCCAAGAGGCAGAGTTGCAGCTTTGAGCTTGTTAAGGGAACTCATTGTGTCCCAGGTCACGGGCTCTGCAGAAGTCAGCTAGGCCTCTTTCCTTAGCAGTGCAATGTGCGGTGAGGGCTGGGACTTGGGCAAGACCCCAGGCATTTCTGAGGGAGACTTGTTGGAGCAGGGCTGGGATGGGCTTCCAGTGACATCTTGGGCCCTAAAGAGGACCACATCCTTCCCACAGAAGCAGGGGCGCTGGGCATGTCAGAGCTTCTTTTCCTGATCCTTTAGGAGAGTTGTGCTGAGCAGCTGGTGTGTAAGTCTAATGCTCTGCCATCAGGACAGGAGGGTGTGGCCCAATCCTGGAGCTGATGCTAGGAGGGGAGTGGACGCAGGTGAGCAACGGCATCCCATGTTAGATGTTTAACTGCTCACAATGAGAAGTGCTGTATAGTTTCTGTCAAAAACTGAAATTCCTGAAAATGATCCCTGCTGGCCAGTATGTTTTATTGGTCCTTCTCAGAGCTCCTCCTGTGCCTTTGGACTCTGTCTCACTTCTAAACTCAGTGAGGGTTCATGCTGAGACCCAGGCAGAGAGGTGGACTCAGGGATTTGGTTTGGGGTTGGGAAGGTACAGTGACTAAATCTGATATCCCGAGAGCAGGTGGGAAGGCCGTACTGTGCAGCGGGATGATGAAGAGGAAGGACCCGGTGCGCCACCCAGCTTCAGTGCTGGCAGGCTGTGCCCTGCCTGTGGGCACACATGGTCAGCTAGCTGGTGAGCATCAGTAGATCCTTCTTGTGAGGCTGTTGTGGCTGCAAGCCATCCAGGGCACAGCGCAGCGGCCAGCTCTGTGCAGATTCCTTCCCACCCTCTGGAAGTTCAGGACCCGGGATGAAACGTCTGCATTGAGCAGTGAGCCCAGACTGCAAAGGCCCCACTTGTCTAAATGTCAATCATGGGTAGGGGGTAGGAGTTGTGAGGGCCTTGGTCTTCTTGATAGAAGTGGAGGCGGAGGCAGGTGGCCAGATGGTGTGATGCGGAAGATGGTTTTGAGGGATGTTGGTGTGTTGGAGAGAGACAGTGAATGCCAGGGGACAGAGTGCAGCAGGGTTTTGGATGTCCTGGGTATACCAATGCCACTTCCACAGAGGCAGAGACAGATGCTCAACAGAGAAGCCAGGTAAATGAAGCTGGGGCTCAGCGTGAAGGTGCAGAAAGGGATTCCAGGCTGAATGTGGTTCATTCAGTTCTCAGCTTAGGATACCAAGAGGTCACACGAGTGGTCTGCTGTCCACACCAAAAAGAAATGGGAGGTCCTGGAAACTTCTCCCTTCCCTGTTACCTGGAAGCCCCAGATCCCACCACTCAGGGCTGGGGTCAGCTGCTGCAGACTGTCTTCCTGCAGTGGGCCCATGCCTCCTTAGCATCCAAAGTAGTGCCGTTGACCCAGTCAGTTCTCTAACCAAAAACACATAAGAAGGAAAATGAGATGTAACACCTGCGTCCTGTGGGCTTTAGCACACCTCTACTTGCCCACCAGTCCACAGGTAAAATCTTCTCTGCACAGGGGAATATTCCAAGCCGGCACACCTGGATCCTGCTCTACTCCTGGGGTAACCAACACCCCTTGGCTGACAGAGGTAGTTCTTAATTAAGAAATGCAGTCATCCACAGATGTACCCATCCCACACCTGGGCACCCCGCTCCTCCAGGGACACCCAGCCTGGCTCTCGGCTCCCTTCCCCGGGCTACGCCTGTGGAGCCAACCCGAGCTGCCAGGGAGGGAGGGGGCGTCCTTGGGATCTCAGTGCAGGTTGCAAATGGGACAAAGCAAACCCTGCTCTTCTCAGGCTGTCCCCAGCCCACCCCCACACCTTTTGCCCATGCTGTTTTCTGCTAGAAATACAATATTTAGCTGACGGGGAAGCAGCCAGAGAGTTCAGCAGCTCCAGTGGTCTCCAGGGGTAGAGACTTAACCACAAAAACTGAAGTGTTCTACCAGTTTAAGCCATTCTGCTCCCAGCTGCCATCCGCAGGCTCCTCCCAGGTAAAAAGTCCACGGGGAATGAGAGGTGGGGGGCAAGCGCTGCCCACCTCTCCTGCAAGCCTCGTTTCTTCAGATTCACCCTTTTTTGCTGGGCTGGGGTGGAGGCTTTTGTCGTTTATTTATTTTATTTTTTGGGTACCAGGGATTGAACTCAGGGGTGCTCCACCACTGAGCCACATCCCTAGACCTATTTTGTGTTTTATTTAGAGACAGGGTCACACTGAGTTGCTTAGTGCCTCACTTTTGCTGAGGCTGGCTTTGAACTCACGATCTTCCTACCTCAGCCTCCTGAGCCAACTGGGATTACAGGCGGGCGCTGCCACGCCTGGCTATTTTTTTTTTTAACTTTTTAAATTTGTTCTGTTTATACATGACAGTATATCGTACATGGAGTACAATTTCCCATTCTCGTGGTTGTACACTGTGTGGAGTTACACTGGTTTGTATTCATATATGAACATCAGAAAGTAATGTCTGATTCAAGAGGCTTTTTATTGTGGAGTAGTTTAGAGTTATAGTAAAGTTGCAAGGGAGTCCCGAGTTCCCGTGTACACCAACCCTGGCTTCCCCAATTATTAATGTCACTGTGGTACATTTGTCACAACTAATGAACCAACATTGATACATTACCATTAACGAAAGTCCATACTTTATGCCGGTTCCTTTATTATGCTCCAGGATTCCATCCAAGATGCCGCATGACTTTTAGCTTCTTTTTAAATTGACAAACTTAATATTTAGAGCAGTTTTAGGTTCATAGTAAAATTGAGTGGGAAGTTTGGAAGGTAACCACGTAGCCCAGCCCCCACTGCCTCCCTCAATTACAAACATCCTCCATTTAGTCTTCATGTCCCCTTACGCTCTGATAATTTCTTCTGATAATTTCTCAGAATTCTTTGTGACCTTGACAGTTTTGAGGAGTCCCGGTCAGGTGTGTCACAGATGGTAGGTGTGTCACAGACTGTCCTTCAATTCGGGTTTATCCGATGTCTTTCTCACAGCTCAGCTGGAGCTGTAGGTACCTGAGGGGGTGATCACAGAGGTTCAGGCCATCGTCATTACAGTGCATCGGGGTACATGCTGTCTATTGGATGTATTACTGATGGCGTTGACCTCGGTCACCTAACTGAGGGAGTGTTTGTGGAGCTTCCCCACTGGAAAGCCACACCCCTTTAAGAGACAGCTCAGAGGTGGGACCAGCTACCTAAGGGCAAGGGTAAAAGGACTGAGGGCAAAATGCAAACTTGGGGCCCATCAATCAGACCTTAAGAATTTCAAGAGCCAGATGCGGTGGCGCATGCCTGTGATCCCAGGGTCTCCAGAGGCTGAGGTAGGGGGATTGCAAGTTCGAGGCCAGCCCCAGCAACTTAGCCAGGCCCTAAGAGACAGACCCCCTGTCTCTAAGTAAACTATTAAAAGGGCTGGGATGTGGCTCAGTGGTTAAGCACCCCTGGGTTCAAAAAAAAAAAAGAATTTCAAGGAAGCCATAGAAGAACATTAAGTAAAACTCAGGGTCCTTCTAAGCATGGGCCCGGTAGGGTTGGACAGGTGGTGCTCCATCGAGCTGACCCTGTTTGTAGGACTGTTGTCGGGTCCTGGGATTCCCCTAGAGTACTGTGCTGTCATTGATTCTTGGTGGGTGGAAAAGGGAGGTGGATGGCTAAGGAGGGTCAGAGGTGCCCCAAGCCATGTGGGCAGCACCAGCGTGGGCAGAGGATGTCGGACACATCACAGGTGTCTGCAGAGGCCCTGCTGAGGCACCTGCCAGGGAACATGAAAAACCTGACCCGGGCTCCTTGCCAGCCCTGCCTGCGTAGAGAGAGAGTGGTCAGGTGTGTGCGGGAGGCAGCGGTTTGTATCAAACAGCCATGACTCCATAATTTCCTCTTTTGTTTTTTAAATGCTGCCTTTATTCTTTTTGGATATTTTCTGTTTTCTCAGTGCCCAGGGCAGCATTTTCTCCCTGAAAGAGACCTTAGAATACTTACAAAATGCAAAATGAGCCTGTTTGTGCTGGGCCAACCAAGGAGCCCTGTTGGAGAGGGACACCTGGCTACCCAGCCCCTCCTCTGCCTCTGCTGTCTCTTTCGGAGAGGAGGGCGTCTCACCTCCTGGTCTCAGGTGCATACCTGCGGAAGCTCAGACCCCTCGCAGCAGCATCGTAGCAGCGATAGGAGCGTACAGCTGCCAACCAGCTCTCCTTGCTGTTGTTCACCCAGCTGTTTAGAGAAGGAGAGAGTATTTCTAATCAGCCATATGGCATGGAGTTTTATTTGCCATGGTAAGTTAAAATGTACATTATTGGTCAGCATCCTGCATGCAAATTTTGACATTGCGTTCCAGGAGTACCTTGCAGAAGAGAGCGGCGGCAGGTCGGATCGGTGTAATTACATTGCTTTGTAGACTTGTAACATTGCCATCCCTAACTACGCCTGGTATCTCACTGAGACGGCTGCCCGGGGATATTGCTGCGCGACTCCTGTAGCCAGAGAAAGATTATGTAAACACCGTGTGCGATCTCGAAAGTGAGTAATGAAGTTGAGTACTTGTTTCAAAAATTAATAAATGGCTGGTTCACACGTGACAGAGGAGTCTCCCGTGTGAAAACCGAGTCACCCCGTGCGTTGATGGATAAAGCAAGCTCGAGGTGCAGGTGACGGCAGCAAATTCATCCTGTGCTTCCACAGATAGGATTGAACGGACGGTTCTAGTCCGTGCCCTTAACTTTCTACTTGACAAATATGAACTCATCACAGATATATCTTCCTCCTCCTCTCGGCTTGTCAGACTCTTAACCCTTGCCGCAAAGGAAAAGCACATCAGCTGCGGGGAGCTGTTGGCAGTCTCTGGAATGGCCCCCACTTCCCCCGGCTTTGGGACAGTCCTCTGGGTGGCTTTGGACCAGTGCAGTTTCTCCCCCTTGAGAACTTGGAGTTCTCAAGACTAATTGTAAGAGGCGGCCTCCCTGGAGAAGGGGGAGCTGGTCAGAGCACCAGGATGTGTTCCAGTATCCCCCACCCTGAAACAGGTTGTCCTCTAGCACTTTAGGCCGGTGTGACAACTTGTCCTGGGGCCACCTGCTTTCTGGGGAGCTTTAGCTGCTGTGCAGGTGAGGCCCATGTAGACAAGACCCCATCCCCTGGGAAGCTTGCCTGAGCCTTTCAGGACCACAGCATGAAGGCTCTGCTTCTCTTACTCCTTGTCGTCTGGCTGTGTGGAACAGAGGCCCTTCGTGTTGCCCCTGGACTCAGAGACGTCAGTGGCCAGCACATGATCCATGTGCCTTGCATGTGCCTCCTGGCCTTTGCACAACCTATTCATGTTCTAATATCTCTCAGGTGTCTACAAGGTGTCTCCCAGTTATTGTCCCTAGTACATCTACTTAGTGTCTTGGTGACCCACTGCCATCACGTCCTTCCTCGCTGTCACTCTGTTTGTGTCCTTAGAAGGAGCAGTATCCAGCAGGGTCCAGATCCCAGTTCTACCAAGTGCAGCTTGTGTGACCTCCGGCAGAATACTTTCTGCACCCTCAGTGTCCCGTCTGCAAAATGGGAAAACACAGGTGTCTGGTTTGGAAGGCCGTGAGGAACGGATAATGAATCTGGAACACGGTATCTGCTCATTAAATGACTGTTAAAACACAGATGAAGGAAGGGGGATTTCTGCCACGTCTTTCAAATGTTAGACTGGAGAGAAAGAGTGGGACCCATCAGGGACAAAGTGTGCAAACAAGTGTTCAGAGGGCCGTGCCTCTGATGAGGGCAGAGTTAGAAAGGGCTTGGGAACCTGGGGGCAGCCGGCGGCTCACGAGCTGTGTGTGTGTGTGTGTGTGTGTGTGTGTGCGCGCGCGCGTGCAGGATTTTGTCCTGTTACGTGGTCTTGGGTCCCACTCCTTCCTCTCCCTCTGGAGGCCAGCCTCCCCCCAGTCCTCCAGCAGCTGCTTCCGGAGCTCCTGGGTTCCAGGCGGGGGCCTGGTCTGGTCCTGTGGGATCTCCAGCCCCTCCCTCCCGCCCCCTCAGGGGGCAGAGCTGCCCCGGGTTGCCGACAGAGGATATCACAGGGAGCCCCTGAAGTGGGACATTAAAGCAGTTTGGATTTTCTCTTACTGCTAACATTGATTACTATTAATTAAGGTTGATATTTACAATCAGAGGGAGTACAGGAGCAGATCATTCTTTATTAATCACTGTTCTGGATTCATCATCAGTCATCATTATCAAAATATTCAGACAGTGGACAGGGGCTGGGTTTTCAAAATCAAATGAGTGATTAAATTCTACGACATTACAGCCCGTATATGTTCTCTGTCTCCTCTCTCCTTCCTGATTTCCCCCATTGTCTCCCCACAGGCCTCAGCTCCCCTCCCCCATCACCTTGTTCCTCTCCACCACCTCTGTCTCCTTCCCTCTCCCCTCTTCTGCCTCACCCCATCTTTTCCTTCCTTCCTTCCACCTTCATTCTTCTCACCGTAAATGGTACCTCTCATAATTCTATTGCTTGCTTTTTAATTTCAGTGATATGGCTTAAAGATAATCCTGTTTCGACTCAGATAGGGCTTACTTTCTTTTCTTGGGAGGTACTAGAGATCAAACCCAGGGCTTCATGCATGCTGGGCAAGTGGTCTCCCACTGAGCTATCTCCCCAGCCCCATGGCTTACTCATATTTTATGTCAGTATGGGATAACCATAAAATAGATGTGTCTCGTGTGTGTGTGTGTGTGTGTGTGTGTTTTAACCCTTCCCCAACTAGTGAGTGTATTAGTCTCTTTCCCATTACTATAACAAGATACCCAAGGCCAGGTAGCTTATAAAGAAAACAGGTCTATTTGGCTCACAGATTTGGAGGTTGAGAGTCTGAATGGCATGGTATAGGCTGCATCACCTCATGGTGGATGGCATTTTGGTATAAAGGTACACTAGAGGAAGAGGGAGAGGGCATATGGTGAGTCAGGAAGCCAGTGAGAGAGAGAGAGAGAGAGAGAGAGAGAGAGAGAGAGAGAGAGAAGAAGAAGAAGGAGGAGGAGGAGGAGGAGGAGGAGGAGGAGGAGGAGGACGACGACGACGACCACCAGCTGGGCTTGCTCTTTTGTAATGACTCACTCCTGAGGGACTGACTGAGGTCCCCTGAGAACTGCTCAACCCCTTCTGAGGACCGTGCCCCCAGTGACCCAGTCACCTTGCGCCAGGTCTTTGTGTGCCCCCAAGTCCCAGCACAGCTTAATACTGCTATTGGGACCAAGCTCCCAACACGTGATCCTTAGGGTGACAGACTACATTCACACCGTGACAGTGGATGTTGAAGTTACTCCCTCCTGTTTCTTCCTGCCGCCCTCATACTCAGGGACACAGCGGTCACACTGTGCGTGCCTTGGATCAGACATGACGGCAGTCTCTAGAGTGGGACTTGAGAGGTGGGCTTGCTGGCCACAGCCCACCAGGCTTTCCAGCCGCTTCTCCAGGTGGTTGCTGAATTTCAGCCAAACCCAGCCCAACACGGTCCCCAGATGTGGCCCTGGGCCCTGGCTCTGCCCCGACGCCTTTCCACGTTCAGATCCTCCCACATCTGAAAGTGCCGAGGCGGGTTCTCCCGGAGCCTTACAGCCTTCTGCTTCCCCTTCTGAACTTTTCCTGGGAACGTGTCATTTTAGAGGAAGTCTGTTTGGTGGCTTTGTTCTGGATTTAAGCCCCATGAAGACAGGGCTGCCATCTCACCCATTTCTTCCTCCCTGGTCATTACGGCTGCCTGGTGGGGTTTGTCCTCTGAGGAACTAGTGTGTCCACTGGCTTCTTGGTGGGTCAGTTAAGGGTGCCTCGGGGTCTTCTTCAGTCTCATCTTCCCTGCGGGCTGGGGACGGACGGGTGCCTCTCCTGCCTTCCTCCCTCTGAGGTGACCGGTCCCCATCCTGCCCCCTTTGGCCACTGGGACCTCTGTGTTCTTTCTGAGCCACGTGGAGCCATTTGCTCGATGGAGCCGTTGATCCTGTGGACTCTACTTACTAGCAATCCTGACATTTGGAATGAGAAAAATGGGATTTAGGGGATCCTGGTCTTCCAGGGAAGAGCTGTGTTTTTTTTTTAAGCAGGTAAATGGTTGCAGGTAATTTAATGCATCTGTGAATGGCACAGGAGGATTCACCGAGCAGGAAAACGTGGCTGAGTTGTGGACACAGACTGCATACAGTGCAGTGAGCATCGGCCTCTGATGGCCAGCAATAAACTTCAACGTTGATTGTTCATGAAGGAATGTTGCTTAACAAAGAATAAAATACCTTTCTAAGGTGATTCTATTAGTCTGGTTTTAAATCTAAGACAAAATAGGAATACTGAATCTATTGCTCCCTGCCCTTATGGTTGGAGGTGGAGATCATGGTGAGAACAGGAAACATCCTATGGTTCTCTATTCTCATACAGGTCCTTCTTAACAGCTTCTTAATCCCTCAGAGAGTGCCAGCGTCTCTGGTCTTGGTTGTCTTTTGGTCTTCACCCACTCTTCTTCAGCTCTTCTTATCACTTCTCAAGACACCCCGGTATGGTCCTGCCATGGGGCCTTTGCACCGCCTGCTCTCTCTGTTGAATTCTACTCTTCTCTACTTTTTCCTGATCACCCATCCAAGGTCAAAGCTTATCTCCATAGTGATCCCTTTCCTCAGTCCCTAGCCATCAGCTCCTCCTTACCTGTCTAAGATTTATTTTATTTTATTTTATTTTTACGGTCATGGCATCTGTCTCCCCAGTAGAATGTGAGCTTCCTGCAGGTAGAGATGGTGTTTGTCTTGTGTCTACTTCCATAGTCCGCTACCTAGAGTAGCCCATGATACAAGAAACATGCTTCATGATATTTATCATACAGCCTAAGTATCCAGGGACCAAGTGTGTTGGAGGAATCTCCACAGAGTATACAACATACAAGCATTTCATAAAACACCGACCTCCCAAGACATGGAAAAATATGCTTTGGCTTCCTTTTAAGTGACTGGTTCCTCCTACTTTTTAATTTTTGTTATCATTTACTTATTTATTTTTGGTAATTACTAGGGATTAAACCCAGGAGTGCTTTTACCACGGAGCCCTTTTCATTTTTAATTTTGAGACTGGGTCTCTCTAAGTTGCTCAGAGCCTCAGTAAGTTGGCAAGGCTGACTTTGAACTTGGCATCCTCCTGCCTCAGCCTCCGGAGCCACTGAGATTACAGGTGGGCACCACTTGTGCCTGGCTCCTCCTCCTTTCTTAGACAACCCAGAAGCTTGTCTGGAGCTCGGGGTTGGGGACCCTCCCTGCTGGTGGCTGGGCGTCTCCCCTCTGGAATCTGAGAGTCTCTCCAGGGTACTTTGCTGAAGACCATGGTGTCTGGGCACGAGAACGGCAAATGCTAAAGCTCTTCTGGTAACTAAAGGACCTAAATGAAGTGGAGATTCATGGTATTATCATGGTCTAGAATTAAAAACAAAAACAAAAAACAAAAAAACCCAACCCTGATTCTTTCCCTTCCTCTCAGGGGATCATCTGCTCATCTACTGTTGAGAGACCTAGGTCAGGGAACAGAGTTTTCTTATTCTACAGAAAGAAGAACCCGTCTACTTTCTCTAGTGCTGAAGAACAATCAGCATTCAGATATGGGTATTTTTTTTTTTTTTTTAAGAACTGTGCAATTTCTGACCATCGAGCACAGGATGGGATTCACCACCCTGGTGACGGGCAGGTGGGATTCACCAGTGCTGGCCTCCTTAGCATCACCAACTTGCCCATCCTGGAAAGGGAACGGAGGCCGGCGTGTGTTGGTCAGGTTGCTGACTGAGCACATCACAGAGACCTGTTTTTGTGGATAATCCTTGAGGTTTTTTTGTTGTTGTTGTTTCTTTCCTCCCAGGAGAAAGTTTTATGCTTGACCCTGTGAATCAGATATTAAGAAATATATGTTATGAAGTCATTTTGGCTGATTGAATCTACACTTCCTGTGTGCTCCCCAGCAGAGGTGGCAAGGTCGGAAGGTCTTGTGTTTGGACTCTGTCCCACTCTGGTTTGAGGTGCCCCAGGGCCCCCAGCTTCTGCTCTCCTGTATTTCAAGGTGCTGTCCCCCACCTCTTGAGGGGCCCATTGGGAGTCCCCGGAGCTCTAATCTAGAAGTCCTTCAGATGTGGGTTTCCTGATCCTCCCAGGCATGGCCCGAGTCCCTGCTTTGCGTATCCCGAGTGTTTTCTCATGTGTGTACTGGGAACAGCACTTACCTTGTGTGACTGTGGGGAGAATTAAATGATCATTATCCTCTTTCAAAAGGCAGAGAGCATAGCATACAGCAGGCACTCAATGTTCTCTCTCTCTCCGGCACGCTTGCTCTCCCCTCCCCACCTTTCTTTTCCTTTAAATGGCCCGAAAATGTGCTCCTTAAAGTGCAGACACTTGGTCCAGAACTTCCCTGGGACCCGGGAGGTCAGGTCCAACTCTCCCAGAGCCCAGGGGCAATGCTCAGTAGCCCTGAGCCTTGTCTCCTTATTCCTCTGAACCAGGTGGTCAGTGCTCACGGCCTGCTGGCCTGCTGATGCATCAGCACACGGGGTTCAGCTCTCCTAGGAGTTAAAATAACGCAGCCCACCCCAGAACCTCCACAGCAGTGTCACATAAACCCCAAGCACCGTGGGACATGGGGAGCTGTCATTCAGGATCCAGGTCAATGGACTGTCTGTCCATCATTTTCAGTAGGTGGTTTCCAAGTCACTGGGGGCATTGAAATCCAGCCACCAGGGAAGAGAGAGGGAGGAAGACAGGGCGGGGGTCTGGGAATTGGCACACTTCCTTTTATCCAAACTCCACCGACCACAACTCAGCCACGTGGCCCCAGCCAGATTCACGCAAGCCCGGGAAATGTCCCAGGCTAAGAAGTCACCTTGAGCCGCCGCTGGGGTGTCTGAGGAGGTGCATTGTTGGTCGGCAGCTGACTCCTCTGCAGACTGGCCTGGAAAGACCACCGATGTTCCTGGAATCTCATCGTTCGTTCGCCCTGGGCTGAGGTCAAGGTGATTTTAGATTCCGTCATCCCGGGGACCTCCCCAGCCCCCGTTCCCCAGCTCTGGGCACCTGGACCTGTGCTGTTCATGCCTTCTTGAGTCACTGGTAAAAATGGTCTGCAGGAAGAGCTCCAGACACAGGCCCTGTCCCATTCCTCCTGGAGACCTGGTAGTTTGTCCTGCACCCGCTGGTCTGGCTGGTTAACCAACCCCTGACCCACTGCTTTGTCTCAGTATCACATTTCTCCTTTTTATCCCCACGGAAATCGGAATGCCCTGTTGAAACGCAGACACACTGTGTCTAATGCACTCTCCACCCCTCGGCAGGCAGGGCTGGACTGTTCCTAGGGGCCCACCCTGGACTCTTGGGATTGCTCCTCCCCTCTTCTAAGTTTTCCCCAACTTCTTTGAAAGAGTAAGATCCGTGCTAAAATCAGGCTTGGGGTCAATGGTCCATGACCTGAGGGTTTAGCGCTCCCTTCCTGCACAGCTCCCCCAATTCCCCCGCGGTGCTCGGCCTTCTCCCTCCGCGCTTTCTTGGTACCAAGAGCAGGGCCTCCTGGTGGAGCAGACTCCTGTCTTTGATGATCTTGTCCATCCCTCTTGGCTTCATTGGACAGCAGCAGGTCCTACTTCCTCCCTGGGGACCCTCTCCTTGCTGAGCAGACCCAGGAGAGATCCCATCTCCTCTCATTCCCCAGTCCGGTGTCACCCACCCTTGCTGCAGACATTCCTTCTTCTGTCTGTTTTTGGTTCTGAATGACAGTTTCTTGGTGTCCTTCATCATATTTTGCTTCCTGATGACTTTGCTAAATATAAGGTGATTTCAAGTCCCCGCCGCTTACGTCTAAGATCCCCTAGAATCCTTCCTGTTTCTGTATTTTATCTACATCCTCAATTAATCAGTTGACTTGATCAGTATGCATGCGTATGTATGTAGATGTGTACATGTGTGTGCATGTGTGTACATATATGTGTGTATGTATGTGGACATGGATATGTGTATGTGTTCCTATGCCTGATGGGTACTTGTGAGTATATGCAAACTTGTATGTGCACACGTGTACACACTTGTGTGCATGTACCTATATATGCACGTGTGCACATATATGTATACTTTCACATGTAAATTGGACATCCATTATGTACTTTTTGAATCTTGTATCTTTGGTGTTACGCTGACTCCTGGGCCCTGCCTGCTCTAAACCTCACGGGATCTTCATGGCCACACAGAAAGCATTACATGGTCAAGACCATCCTGCACCTTCTGCCTGCCCGGGCTCTTATATCCCAGAGTCCCACCTCTCTGTACTCCCCATGCTCTGCATCTTGGCACCCTAAAATTTAGGATACATATTGGTTAACAAATTCCAGGTAGTGTGCTAACTTATTAAATGGATTCAATCTTTATAACAACTTTTTGAAGGAGGTACTGATTTTTTCTCTTTAGGGACAAATGGGGATCTGAGGTCTAGAGATGTCAAGTAACTTCTCTAGTGTCACCCAGCAGGTGCTGCAACTGCAAGCCCACGTCTGTCTTACTCCAAACCTGTGCAGATAACCACTACCCCCATCACCTTGACCCCAATCTGCCTCGCTTAACCTGCCCTGGATTTTTGGGAATGCTAAACAACATATTTATAGTAGTCCAAGATTCTTGTATTTTCTGCTTTCACTAGTTCCTCCTCATTAGTTAGAACTAAATCTAAGTTTTTTTTTTAAAAAAAAAATCCCTTGATTATGTTCTCCAGAGTCTGGCAAATGAAGTTATCATCCAGATAGGTCAAGCTCCTGTCAGATGCACTGAAACAACAGCAATGTTGTAGTTTCCTTCTTGCAGAGTCGGAGGCCTTGCTTTTTAGCCAGTTCTCATGGATCGCCAGATAGTGAATTCCCACCGACGCCTTGTCCAGTCTCCTGACTGGTCGAATTGGGATTTTTGTGTCTGAAGCGCACCATGTGTTTCCGCCCTCTGTCTGTCTGGGCTTTGGTGAGCTCGCGGTGACATTGTTTCTGTACCTCCTCCCGTAGGCTCATCCACCGCTCTCTCCTGTCCACTTCCACTGTTGAACACCCAGGAGCCCTGAAGCGAGGGTTGGGTTTGCACACCACGACCCCGTGGCCTTTTCTACCTGGTCTGTTGTTTGGAGTAGAGTAGACCTGGTCACGGGGAAGCCCCACCTCTGACCCCCAATCTCCGGATTCCAACCCTGTCTTAACCATGAGGTTCATTAGCCGTTCTGTGTTTGCCCTTGGTCCAGCTCATGTGAACCGGCGACCTTGACCGATCCCTTCCTATGTGCAGCCTTCCCGAGCTTCCTTCTCCTCTCAGGGTTGCACCTGTTGTGCTTTGGACAGGACAGGCTGGTGCCCTTTGGCAAGGTCGGCTGGCCTCCAGGAAGATGGGGCCCTTTTCCCCTGTGAAATACGTCAGTGTCCCAGTGGGACCTGCTCCGTTGTCTCACAGCTCCCTCACCTGTCCCACCGGCCCCTCAGCTTCCCAGGTCTCAGCTTGGTGAACAGCACCCTGCTCCACCTCAGCTGTCCAGCAAACCCAGCCAGCAGCCAGGGCCACCTCTTTGTCCAGTGCACCTTTGGCGTGCTTCTTCAATGAGTCTTTATTATTATTATTTTTATTTTTATATCTATTCTAATTAGTTATATATGACAGTAGAATACAGGTATGCACTTTGATATATCATACATAGATGGAGTATAGTTTCTCATTTTTCTGATTGTACATGTTGTAGAATCACATTCGTCCTGCAGTCACATATATACATAAGGTAATAATCTCTGTTTCGTTCTACCATCCTTCCTATCCCCACAGCCCCTCCCCTCCCTTCATTCCTCTCTATCTAATCTAAAGTAACTCTATTCTTCCCTAGCTGCCTCTCTTTATTGTGAATTAGCATCCGCATATCTGAGAAACCATTCGGACTTTGGTTTTTGGTTTTGGGATTGGTTTATTTCTCTTAGCTTGATATTCTCCAACTCCATTCATTTGCCAGCAAATGCCATAATTTCATTCTTCTTTAAGACTGAGTAATATTCCATAGTATGTGTATACCACATTTTTTTTATCCATTCATCTGTTGAAGGGCACCTAGATTAGTTTCAGAGTTTAGCTATTTTGAGTTAAGCTGTTATAAACATTGATGTGGCTACGTCACTGTAATGTGCTGATTTTAAGTCCTTTGGGTATAAATTGAGAAGTGGGACAGCTGGGTCAAACGATGGTTCCATTCCAAGTTTTCTGAGGAATCTCCATACTGATCTCCATATTGGCTGCACCAATTTGCAGTCCCACCAGCAATGTGTGAGTGTGCCTTTTCCCCCCACATCCTCACCAACACTTATTGTTGTCTGCATTCCTGATAATTGCCGTTCTGACTGGGGATGAAATCTGAGAGTAGTTTTGATTTGCATTTCTCTAATTGCTAAAGATGTTGAACATTTTCCCATGTATTTGTTAATCCTTTGCATTTCTTCTGCTGTGAAGTGCCTGTTCAGTTCCTTAGCTCATGTATTGATGGGGTTATTTGTTTTCTTTTGGTGTCTTGAGTGTATCCATGTATCCAATGCCAGCCAATGCCTCATTTCAGATCCTCACGGTTCTCCCCTGTAAACACGGTTTCTGTCTGGTCTCTCTCCCTGTAGCTCACTCTCATGTCCAAACCAGTGGTTCCCAAATCCCTGGAAAGACCTGCCTAACAGGCAAATCTGATCATATTATCACTTTCCAATTTAAGCAACTGTGGCCCTCCAGAAAGAGGCCATCACTGACGAGACCATTCAGGGCCTAGCCCGTGTCTGTCACCACACCCCCGATTCTGGCTGGGCTGACCCCTACACCATATATATTAAAACCACCAACACCATAGTCCTCATTCTTCAGGGTCCTTGTGTGTTGAACTCCCTAGACTCAGAAGACCCCTTCTCCACTCCTTTGCCTGGTTGATCTCTGTCTCCTCTTGAGGACTACTTCGGAAGCCACCACCCCCTGACCCCAAATCTGGGGGTGTTTGCAGGTGGTTCTGCCATCCCTGGACCATCCATCTACCAGTGCTCTCACACACCTGTCACAGGTCTCCTGTCACTCCTCACCTACACAGGACTGCCCAGGACACCCTCTTTATACCTTTGGTGAGTGAAGAATGTCCCAGAAGTCCAAATGCAGCTGTGCGTGGGGGAGAGGGGTGCTTCCTCTTGTCCTGACTCTTTAATACAGCAAGTGACAGCCTCCCACCGCCCTTCTTCCTTATATTCTGCTTCTGTTTTTTCTTGTCACCGTGTGGTTTCCTTCAAGTCTAGCTCTTATATTTGTAGCAGCTTTATTGAGATAGAATTCACACATCTTATAGCTCACCGTGTGCCATGGTTTTAGTGTATTCAGAGACTTGAGCCACCATCACCATGATCAACTTTAGGACCCTTTATCACCCCCCAAATGCATGGTGACCTGAAGCTATTGACTCCCAACCTCTGTCCCTGAGAGCCCAGGGCAGCCACTAATCCACTCTCTCTCTCTCTCTCTCCATAAACCTACGTGTTCTGGAATCCTCTAGCTCTTCTATGTTCCACTTTTAGGCAGGACCCTCGAGCTCCTGGTTTAATTTCCCTGTGCATGTAGCGGACTTTCTTTTATCTTTTCATTTTTAGTATCTTTCTTTCTTTCTCCCCCCACCACCGCACCCTTGTGGTCACATCACCAAAGACTGTAGAACTCAGTGCAATGGCTCTTAATTTTCCTGGGACTCAGGAAAGGGGGGGCAGTATCTTCTCTTTGTTGTAAGGATTACTTACTTTGTAAAGAGCTCTAAGGTTTGTAGAATGGAAAAACCAAACTATTGTTGGTTTTGTTTAGTTGTTCCGAATTAATGTTATTTTCTCAGTTTTTTCTTTTCCCTTAATTTGTTCTACCTCATGAGCGCAAAAAAAAAAAAAAAATCAAATTTCAAAACAAGATGTTAGAGGCTTGCTTTTATCCTATGGCCAACCTGGAAAACCCAGAGCAAGAGAAGTTTGGCTCAAAGAGGCCGAGGCTCTGGAAGATGCTCAGAGCCCAGGAAGGCACAGAGTTATTATTTGATGGCTGGCTCCACATTTATCCATCAGGAAAGTGAGGGGTGCCCTCTGTCTACAGGT
Organism: Marmota marmota marmota; assembly: GCF_001458135.2. Taxonomy (NCBI): domain Eukaryota; kingdom Metazoa; phylum Chordata; class Mammalia; order Rodentia; family Sciuridae; genus Marmota; species Marmota marmota. The sequence goes on along the minus strand of NW_026000205.1, from coordinate 15,555,356 downwards.
GGCATATGTATTTTCTATAATTACTTCTCTGTTTCTATTCTACTGCTTCTGGTGCACCACAGAAACTTCTATGGTTCAGATAAAGGGCAAGTACCAATAATTCACCTAAGGAAATAAATCTACTAAATATAGGGAACACAGATCATCTGCTTTGGTATTTAAGAATCACAAACTTAAATAAAGCATCAGTTGCCATTTTGGGTTCTACTGATTTATAATGAATTTAAAAACTCAAAACTCCTGGCTGCCAAGGAAATAGGGAACCGGGCCTTCCCATAATCCTTGGTGGCATTCTGAATGGTTAAAATCCCTGTAGAAGACAATTTGTCAATACCTATCAGGAGTAATAACATGTTAAACTCGTTGACCCAGTAATTCTGCTTCTGAGGATCTATTTTAAGGAATTTATCTGAAGTATGAAAAAAAAGGCTATATGCATGAAAATGTTCATTATAGCATCATTTAAAATGTCAAAAATTAAAATGGGAATTGAACTAAATGTGTGGCATTGGGGCATTCCATGGAACCAGATCTCCTTGATGGACAGTTATGCAGTCAATTAAAATGATGGCTTTCAGGAGTGTGCACAAGAACAAAAGAGAGAGGCCCAACTGAATGTGGGCCAGGGACACGGCCATGTGAAAGTACATGCACAATAAAGCAACTAAAAGGAGAAATGCTGAATAATCACTGTGTGGGTTCTTAAGGCATAGAATTGTGGGGCTTTTTTTTTTTTTTTTTTTGTATCAGGGATTGAACCCAGTGGTATTTAACCACTAAGCCACACCCCCAGCCCTTTAATAAATTTTTTCATTTTGAGACAGAGTCATGCTAAGTTCCTTAGGGCCTTCAGGGCCTCTACAAGTTGCTGAGGCTGACTTTGAACTCACGATCCTCCTGCCTCAGCCTCCTGAGTTGCTGGGATTCAAGGCATGCACCATCATGTCTAGCTCCTTTGGGGGCTGCCTTAATCTCTCTCTCTCTTTTCCCCTTTTCTTTCTCTTTTGTGCATAAATTTTTTTGATGATGTTTGTTGTATGTCACTTCCATAATAATAAAAAACGAATGAGAAACATCAACTCCCTGGCGTATCTTAGGAAGTTCTAACTTGGTCTTTCATTCTCAGAACACCTTCAGCGGAGTACAAAGTGGTATCAGTAAACGGGCGTAATGATCATATTCCCTGGCATTCCATAGAAAAGGACAATTTTCCTCCTTCCCTGAAACAAATCTTGACTAACTTTGATAGTTCAGCAATTAGGACTTTGGCATACAATCTTTCTTCTTCAACTCCTATAATTAGTGGTCTCCAATTATATGAATCAATTTCAATTTCTATAAATCAGATGATTTAGAGAGAAGGCTGTTCAATTTCCTTTTCAACTGTATGGTTTCAGCAGCAATAAAACTCTCAGCTTAAAATATCAAGGATGCAACTTGCCCCAGAAATATTACCCAGCTCAGCTGGGGCTTCTACCGCAGCCCCGACATCTCACAGATTTCTGGGTGGCTTTGCTTCTCAGGCTGTCCCCAAGTCTTGCTCATTTTTTTTTTCCCCCATGGGATCTGACATCTACTTAGATATCCCTTTCTAGTCCAGGTGGATATCACTGGAGCTACTGAGTGTCCTAATAACAGACCCAGCTGGGACACAGATAGATCTATATAATGCTATTTAGCATGCACCTTAGTGCCTCTTTTTGCTTTTAATCCTGGGGTTGACAATGTCAGTGGCCCTCTAAGATTTTGCAGAGTTCTGAAATTTGCAATGTGAATCTGCACTGTGGTCCTCCCTTAAATCTGGCTACTTTGTGGGGGCTCTCTCTTCTTGAATTAATTCCTGACCATCACAGGAATTTGGAAATATGTTTTCTTCTTCTCCCTCAGCCCTTGAACATTTGAGCTGTGATTTCTTTCATTTCATAAGGAGCAAGTCTTATTATTAATTTTTAAAATTCAAAAAGGGAAAATCATTTAAGCATTTTTTTTTTAATTTAAAAATCTTTGAGAATCTCAACAGAGTCTTTCCCGCATCAGGTCACCTAGCTGCTTTCATGTGGCATTAACTCCTCTCCTTTGACTAAAAGGAAAGCAAGCCGGGGCAGAAAGCAGGTTGCAGGGTGTACCCAAGGAATCCGTGGTAAAGAGGGTTCTGAGCTGCAAATGCATGCCCCCCCCCCCACATCCTTCCTCCCTCGGAGGAGATAAGTGGCCAGGGCTCCTGTTCATTGCTAATGTGGTTTTTAGAAGATGTCTACTTTTGTTGGAGATTGGCTTATGGCTTTTATAGTACTCTTAAATTCAGCTTATGTTGAATTATTATTGTTCTTCATTTTATACATTACTTCCAGTTCCCGGTGCAGTAGGGTCTCATTAAGTGCTAGAGCTGCTAATTGAGGTTTCTGGGCAAATGGGAGATGGAAAATCGGCACACGGTGCACTGACTTCCAAAGGTATCACCAAGACCAGGCCCTGGGGGAACCAATGGGCCAGCAGTTTTAAACCCATAGCTGAAGTTCCCTTTCAGAACCCGGGACTGTGAAGGAGTGTGTCAGGAGGCAGTCCCAAACCCAAAGAGACCAGGGCTTAGGAACCCCAACAGTCAGGGAATTGAGAACCAAACATAGAAGCCAGGGGGAGGTTACAGACATAGGCAACTTGATATATTTATAACTGTGAACAATCTTGCATTGAAGAATAATAACTTCAAAACATAGTCATATTGTGAAAAAAATATTTAAAAAGCTGTATATAAAAACTATATCAACTGTGTAATTTGTGTATATTTGAGTACCTTTTTAATTTAAGATAATCGAAATGATTGAAATTAGTTATTGATTAAAATATTTCAAATAGTTACTATGTTTTCAAAGAGTCAATGTTTCAAATATATAACACAAATTTGAATACATATTATAATCGGATTTAGATACATATGATTAGAAACAAGCCTAGAAGAGTATTACTGGTAGTCAGTCATAAGCAGGTGGTAGAATCAGAAGGGATTTTCATTTCTTTTTTATACCTTTTACTATTGTCCAGATTTTTATTAATGGATATGAAATACGTTTATACATAAAATGTAAAAGGTTATTTAAGAAGTAGGGCAAAATCTGAATGGCCAGTATCGTACCCGATGGTGGATTGATTGTTCTATTGCACCCGGCATTCCAAGGTGCCAGCCCTGTCTGGTGTGGACCTTAGCAGGGCCAAACACTGTTCTTCAAACTGGCATGCTTCGGTTGAGGCCCCCGTGTGTGCCTAGCCCATATTTTAACCAAGTGAGTTATTTCTGGATCTTGCTTGGTCCCAGTGCATGTTGAAGCCGCAGAGATAAACACTGAGGATAAAGGCCATCGCCAACAGCTTATTTATTTAGTTAATTATTTTCTAACCAAGTTGACCACTTGTTAGACCAGGAAATAATAATTTTGCTGCTGAGTAGAGAACCATGTCTGCCTTCACCCTTTGGGGGATAAGCCCCCATGGCAGGCCACTGCCTGAGGCCATCGGTAGAAGGTCCTGGTCGGCAAGTTTTCTTCAGTCAGGATGAAAGAGTCGTAAATATTCAAAACGAGCATTTTAGAGTTTACAGGCGCTTTCATCTCTGGGAGGGAGTACTGTATCATTGTTTCGATCTCCATTTTACAGATGAGAAAACAGTGGTCTGACAGGGAAAGGAGCCAGCTCTCATCCCTTGCTGCGGAAGCTGAACATGGACCTCTTATTTCAATATTGCTTTTGTATGACAATTTTACAGGGCCTCCGTTGGCTCCCCCTTCCCACAGATAACGTGAAACACTCAGATAAAACCAACCCGGCGGCGCTGGCCTGCAGAGGGCATTTTCTTCCTCCTCCCACACACCCTTCCTGTAAGCGGAGAGAAGCCAGCATTGTTACCCAAAGGGCACTCCTTCCCAAGTATGTTCCTAACTCTCCCCAAGCCGATGATGTCTTTCGCGGTGGTACAATACTGGGGAAATGTCAAGTATTTGGGATTGCCCACTAACGACTTTTTATTTTGGTATCAGAAAAGGCAGGCTTTTAAATTTTAAAGTGAAAAATTTGGATTCGGAAAGAAAAATGTAAAAAAAGTTGGTAATAATGGAGACTGTGTTTGCCAGGCGCCCCAGCCGGGTCAGTGACTAATGGGCCAGCTGCTAATGGAGCCAAGCTGTCCTTGGGGGTATTAGCAGGGAACAGAAGTGGGCAGGCCCCGGAGACATGGGACTCTGGATGACGGTGGGGAAATGTGCAGAATCCCATCAGAAGAGGATTCGACTATGGATGGCTCTAGGACAACCAGGGCATCTCCAAGAACCTTGGTTGACGTGGCCAACGCGCACGTCATAGAACAAATGGTCATAGGCATCCTGACTCCAGGGGAGGGGGTGTTTTTTTAGCGCTCTGGGGCAATGGTTCCTTTCACGGGACCAGGTGAGGAAACTGAGCCAGGGCCCTTCCATCTCCTGTCTGGTCAGTTTCTCTGGGTTAAGATTGTTCCTCCCAGTTCGTCTTCCTGGGGTGTGTGGGCTGCTGCTGCTGCTGCTGCCGCTGACACCATGGTGCTTGTTGGGGGGAGCCCCAGAGTCCCTCTCCCGTTATCAGGTCGATACATGTACCTGGTAATACAATGCCAATCCATAGCTAAAAATAGCTCCTTTTTGTTGTGTTCTCCCAGAACAAAGGGAAGGGACACACAGACCAGACCCACTTCATCTGCGCCTCCTGCCCTCCCCTTCCCAGCATTCCTGAGGCAAACAGTTTGTCTTCTCTCTCAAATGGATTTTTCACTTAAAAATGAAAGAGAACAGAAACTGAGTAACACTGAGGCCCACAGACTAAGAAAAATTTCTTTCCAGGAAGAGGTGCCGGTCATCAGTTGGAGCATCTTGTGTCCCCCAAGTCAGTTTGGATTGAAGAGGATTCCACTACTTAATGTCAGATATGGCGGGGGCAGGGGGACTCCTCTCTGTGGCTCTGTTGGGGGAACTCAACAGTTTTTTTTTTAAGTGCTCCTCAAAGATATACAAGACATTATTCTTTATAAAATCCTGTTAGCTGTAGTTCAACTTTATATTCCTTGATCAGTCCTGTGTTTTGCCCCCCGACTCCTGCCACAGTTTATTGCTGTGGATTAAGGACCTGAACACAGGTTTTATTTCCCTTTGTCTAAGTCTAGCTTCCTTGCCTGGTTCACCAACCAGATATATGTACATAAGAGATGGGCAAAGAATAGGGGTTGCATTTTGGGTGAGGTTGGATCATAGAGGGACACAGAATATTAATTAGACACAAAGTGCTCTCTGTGCCTTATCTGCATAAAGAAAGATAAAGCCCATGTAAATAATATGTGTGTTTCCCATAATGAATGTCCCCTTTCTCTCCATTTCTGCATAGTATTAGAAATTGCGTTTTTATTATATGAGACATTGGACGCATGCCAACAAGTTTTTCTTTTAACTTGATATTTTGGGCTCTGATCTTTGTTAGAACTACAATGGCATGTATCTCGTACAGTCAGAGGTCATTTCTATAGCTCCCTCCCCCTTCCCATCATTTCTGGGGAATGTTTGTTTTCAAAACAAAGAATTGGGTTAAAGCTTAGGTATCATATATCAGAACATATTTCAAGCTGAAATTGAGAACACTCAAACCTTCCTTTTTAAAGGTCAGATATTATTTATTATTATTATAAAAAAAATGATCTGTGATTTATGAATTTAACTTCTCATAAACCTTCTTTGTAACAGAATATGCAGTCAGAGGCTTAACATTACATTGTTTTCTTTTGACAACGTATCCACGAGACCACTGCAGCTGTTCCTTTACTCACAATAGCAGATTAATTAACACAATCATATGCTGTTGGCTCTTACTCAATGCGTGGGTCTGCAGCGGGATAGATAGGTAAATCCTTTAAATGCGGTGGAGATAAAGCATATACTATGCTAGTTTCATAACTAGCCAGTTGTGTTTCTGACTAGCCACCCTATCAGGACCAATTCACCGGTTCACAGACCACAGACGCCTTGAGCTTGGATTTCAAAGTCAGCCTCACCTATTCCAGCGCCATCACGCCCAACATTTGCAAGACGCAAATATATAAAAGCAGAAGTCCTCTCAGAAATCAGCAGCTTTGGTTAAAATAGCAGTCAGTCTGCCGCCAGCATTTTGAGTCTGCAGTATTTTTTTAAAGTTCAATCATTGCTTTCCTTAAATATCTTCCTTGCTATTACTCACTTTTTTTTTTTCTCTCTCTCTTTTGCCCATCCCTCATTGCACATAGTTCTGGGCAGCCGTCATGACTTTGGTTTTTAAATACTAGACAGATTTTTTTTTTCTCCCCTTCTGTATGTGCACTAATGAAAACGTGTGTAACTAAGCCTTCCTCCCCTGCCCGGTCGCCAGCCATGAGTAAGTATTTATTGGCAACTTTAGCTGACATTTTAGTGAACGTCAAACCTTTGTTAGAGAAAATGTAAGGCTTTGCTTTAGAAACAGGCATGCCCGTGTTTGGAACGAGGTAACCAGGCAGTGGGCTTAATAGAATTTCCTTCATAGTTTTTTTCTAATGTCCATTACATATGCAACACTAATTTACTTTTTGTTGTTTTACTTAGCACAGAAATTGAAAATGTGACAAGCTTTGCTGGATTAAAAGGCTCATTTTATAGACACATATACCAAGAGAAAAAAGAAAAACAAATTCATAATTTGGAACCTTTTAGAGCATCCAGGTGGTAGAAATTCAGACTCCCCTATCACTGCCTGCATTTGTCATGGGACTGAGATTTCTTTGGAACCATCTCTATCCGTTAGACATAGATCAAAATTTGACCATGTTTGGTCACAGAAGTCCTTGGCCCTTTGAAAAAAAAATCACACCATGATGTGGGGGTCCCTTAGGCTCTGCTTAATGGTGGTTCCTCAGTACCAGGTCCTGGCTAAAAATTCTGGATCCTGAGTGTCAGGCAGAAATTGACAGGTTACACATCTCCATTGTAGGATGAGCTCCATTTTTCTAAGATTCTCCTCATACCTGGGGAGATTGTAGTGCTTCCCAGACCCAGGGAGGGAGCAGCAGTCACTGCACAGATAAAAGGCATTGGATGTACTGTGCCTTTCTCCTCATCCCCATTTAATGTCCCCACATTAGATATTACTTAAAATAAAATGCTTGAGAATGATCCAGAACATATGAATAATTACTTGCGTGTGGAAACATCATTTAGAAAAATCCAATGCTTGAATCCAAGTTGAGAACAGAATTGGTTTGGAAATCTGTGCTGACATAGAAGCAGGGATGAGGGTGGACCTCTGGGATGAACAGTGATGGCTGGGCCATTAGAGCAAAGGTCATTGTTCCAACAAGCGCACGGCTTGCATCTGTAGTTCCAGAATCGCTGGCCTCCTTGCAAAGCGGCCGGCATCTTGCTTGACTTGGGGATTGATGTGGCTTTTTCTCTATTTTCCAGTTGGACTCTGAAGGGTCCTGAGTATGGCTGGGGTGAATCTGCTGTCTGCAGAGTGTGACCTTAGGCTTAACCTGACTCCCAAAGAGCAAGCCAGGGTGATGCTTCCATCCATTTCACATGAACTGGGCTCAGTTTCTAGGAATGGGTCAGCTCCATTGGTTTCTAATCCTTCCATCCTTCTGACCTCCATCTAACTGACAAAAGTCAGAGAAAGTGGTATAACCCAGAGTTAACTTCTAGAGCCTTTTTGAGCCCTTCTTTCTGTAGTCCTTCAACAGTACTCCACCACGTCCTTTGAAATGGGTTTTGTGAGTATCCTGTGATTACATGTTATGGTCAGAAGATGTTCAGCAGGTGAGTGTGAGCTGGGCCAGCAGCAAGAAGACCTTGGACTTGGCTTAGTTAAAAGAAGGTGATAAGGTCCAGGAGGGGAAGGAAGTATCCTCTGCTCACTGTGTCTCCTGTGTCTGGAGCAATGTCTGGTACTGAGTCAGCATCCAATATCTATTTGCTGGATAAATGAGCAAAAAAAAAAAAAAAGAAAGAAAAGAAAAAAAAAAAACTGTAGTATCCTGTGCTGTCCTAGGACAGAAGAACAGGGAAGGGCATCTGGAAGGAAACCGAGTCATTCTGAACCAACCTGCTAATATGTCAAATAGATACAAATGGATGTTAAAAGGCAGTGGTCTAAAAAAAAATTACAAATCATTGGAGAGGTAATGTGCAATTACATCCATAGATAAGGAACTAAGTCCCACAGAACAGAACACCTTTGCCCAAGGTTGTACAGCCAAGACAGAACATGGGGCTGTTTTCCCAACTGAGCCTCTGCCCAAGGCACTCTTCATGAAAGGATCTCCAATAGAAAGAAATCCTCTTTGCTGTTATGGCAGTGGGCTAGGTCATGGCAGGACAGGAAGATGTGACCCACAGAAGGAAGGCAGGAAGCAGGGGAAGGACTGTGGGGAGAGAGGCTCACCTGTTCAGATGATGGTTTAACAACAGGCAGTGTGCTTCAACTTTGTAAGGACCGTCAAAAGCAACCAGTCAACATATAATTTTGACCCTCGCCTATACTGTCGATCACTTTTGTCACGTCACCAGGATGCATTCAGTGTGTGCCACATAGTAAGCACTCAATAAGGGTCTATGGGATGAATTATTGAAGGAACATCAACCTTCTTGAGGTTCCCCGGGACTCTGGTCTTCAGGTGTAAGGAGAACTAGAGCCTTGGGCCGTCTTTCTTGCTGTTTTTCCTGCCCTTCTGGCCCCAGACCCTGTACCCATGTGATGGACCCTCCCTGGGTCATCCTAGGAATATTTAGTCCCTATTACTCTCTGTCCCCTCTCTCTGGAATATCCCCTGCCCTCCACTTGTCACACTTTGACTCCTCTTTAGGACTCTTCCATGAAGTGCTCCTTGCTCTCTCCTCCCCAGCCTGCACTGTCACTCCTTGGGGTGCCCCTGGTCCTCTGCAAACATTTTTAAAGGCTCTTAGTTTTTGCTCCTTGAGGAAGAAAGAGGGGGGCATCTAGTGATCCATATACTTGCTTGAATTATCCCATGACAGTGGACTGAGCAGTGGGTGAGACCTGAGAGCTCCGTTAGAGGGGACTGTGCGGAATCCAGATCCACTAATGGAATGAACAAAGCTCCCTTTGCTTTTCTCTGGGAACGGCACATGGCGGGCGGGGACAGGAGGGGCGGTTAAGGAAGGAAATGACATTTGGGAAAGCAGATGAGATGGGGACTCAAGGAGCACAGATCCGGGCCTTCAGAATGCCCTAGATAGATGCCCGTGGATATAGGTGAGAGTGACTGTCCCAGACTGGCCCCAGAGTAGGTGCTTTTCTTATGGTAAGTTGGATCAGCATGGATTGGGGACAGGGAGTGTTCAGTCACCGTCCTGTGTAGCTCCATGCAGGTGTGACTTCTCTTTGCATTAGGGTGCAAGTGGACACGTTCTGTCTCTAAGTGTAGAGGCTCAGCTCCAGAGAAAGTGGCCAGGAGCCCTCGGGGGCAACTCAGCTGAGAGGACAGATGTTCTTTCCAAGGCAGAGGATTATGGGTCGAACAGTGGCAATCCTTCCCATATACCTTGCTGTCCTTAAATGCCAGGGAAGGAGCACCTGCAGACATTGACACACACACACTGAGAGACACTGGCAGCCACAATGCCCATCAGTTGTGGGTGTGCCCCCAGTGTGTGTATTTAAGAGGCCCCGTGAATGATCCTCCTGAATGGCAAATTGGTCAGAGTTCCACAATGGTAATGATCACTCTGCCTGTGACCTTTCTAGTGCATTTACATTTTATCACAACATGCATAAGCCACCCATAGGCTTCCCATTGGTCGGTTCATTCCTTATGCACAATAGCCCAGCATGCAAGGTGATGCGTCCAGCGTGGATGAGAAAGAAGAAGCTTCTGACGCACCTCACTCTATTGTTGCACGGGAATCTTTATCACCAAAGGAGACTTTTGAGTGAAGCCCATGTTTGCTTCCTTTTTTTAAAAATGAAGGCACTCAAATGTGACTTTGCATCCCCGATGCTAACAGAGTCATAAAGATGAGGCCTGGAACCACAAACTGCTCTTGCCCACCCGCCATGTTCTGCATATGGGGCTACACCCAGGTGCCCCCCCCCAAAAGCAAGGGAGTGTTCCAAGGAGGTCACAGGAGTCTGCGTTCTTTGAGGGATTGTTGCTCTTTGGCATTATTTCCAAAAGGGAACACTTTAGTGTGTGCATAAACACTGTGTTGTGTAGTGTGTGTGTGTGTGTGTGTGTTTGTACACACCAACACTTGTCATGCACAAACTGACCTGGAAGATTAAACCAGACTCAGCAGACCACCCTCAAAGCTTCACTTACTGAGTTTCCAGCTGTGCCCCCGCTTAGTGGTATGGACTCCGTTAAGCGCCAACCATCATTTACTTATTTACATATGTATTTTGAGTCCCTGGGAAAATTGCACCCCTCTTCAGCTTTTGGAAAAATATTAATTGCTGAAGGAAGAGAAGGAGATGGCTGCTGAAGAGGAAGATGGGTGCATGGGAGGAGCAGCTGCCTTTGTGCAGACCCTAGCCCTTTGCTTAGCACTTGTCTAAATGAGGTGGATGCCAGGGGATCCATTCCACAGAGGGGGACCTGAGGATTAGGGAGGTTGGCTCCATCGCCCAAGACCCTGTGACTGGCCTCCTCTAGGTCTGTGCCTGCAGTGTGCGAGGCATTCAGCTGGGGCACAGGCAGAAAGCGGGTAGCTGGAGGCCCCAGCCTGCTCCATCCTCCTCAGCTGAGTCTTCAGGCTGCTTCCATCAGAGCCTGTAGGTTACGGTGCCAAGAACAAAAATAAGCTTGGCTATTTTTCACTCATGTTTGGTACTTTTTCTTCTTCTTTTTCAAATGCCATTGAAATAGAATTCTAATTTTTACTTAAAATATGTAATCTTAATAAATTGCTGCATTATTACATGTGGCTTGATGTATTTAAAGACCACCTCTTCTCCCCGAAGAGCTCATCTCCAATAATATAATTACAATCAATAGAAAAGCATGTTTCTATATACAGTGTCTGCTCTTCTTCAAGGGCCTATCTGTTCAGATAAAGGAGCCATTTATCTCTATCTATTTATCCATATGTGGACTGCTAGGATGTCATAATTTTGAAATAATATGACTTTATATTTCATCTTCAAACATTTAAATCATAGATTTTGCATCAGGCTTACTTACATGGGATGTGTCTTGTGTTTTTAAAGTTTTATGGGACTCTCTTATTTTTGTAAATCTGTCATTTGGACTTCTCCTTCATTAGCTCTCCTTGACCTTGAGGCTGGGAGAAGAAAGGTCTTCAGAGACTCAGATTCCTCTTGGCCTTGGATAGCTCATATTCAGCAAGGGCTTGTTGGAAATCCGTGCTCTCATGGCTGCAATGGGCAAGGATGATGAAGGGTGCTGAGCAGAATACAGATGTGTTGAAGGGCTCCCTGCTGCTGACCTCACATGTCTACAGATCCAAGGGTGTGGCCCCACCCCACCGCCCCACCCAGCATGGGTCTTTAGGATCCAAAGCCAAGATTGTGTTCTCTCCAGAAGTACTACCAAGCCCACCTGTTTGCTTGCTTTCCTAAAGAATTTCTTAGATTATTTTGAATAGCAATCTAAGAAATGCCAATAATGATCTGTTTCATTATTTTTTTAAAAAGATGGTCTTGTATTTTATGGCCAGGGCTGTAGCTCTGTGGCAGAGCACTTGCCTAGTATGTGTGAGGCATTGGGTTTAATCCTCAGCACCGCATAAAAATTAAAAAAAAAAAAAATAAAGGCACTCTGTCCATACACTATTAAAAAAATAGTCTTGTATTTTAAATATTGTAAGGAAAATACTTAATCTTTCTCTTTGGAGCAGAAGTTATCTTGGGATGAGCTTAAAGTCTAGGTGACCACATATAGCCTGTGAAAATCCTGGTTATGGATCTAACAGCCCAAGACTACCTCTGATCCAAGAATCTCAGCAAAATATCATAGAGGGATATGGATCTTGCAACCCAAGGCTGCCCCCATAGAGGGGCATTTCTCATAGAGGTACAGTGTGGTGGGTCTCAGAAGAGGACCTCAAGTTCTCATCTCATCAGGGCTACTACTTCTCTGTGGGGCCTTTTTAACTCTAAGACCCTCAGTTTTCTCATCTGCACATGGAATTGTGCCAGGATGTCCCCTAAAATCCCTCTCAGCTATGAGCTTTGTTAACTCTCCTTGTGGTGCTATGGGGCATTTTTCAGAATATGTGACAGAAGGTCTGACCATCTCATGCAGAGATTCAGCCCTTTCACCCTGGGGACAGAATCTCAACTGCAAAAATGGGTATCAGGGTCTGGTGATTTACTTCATGGAAAGGTCCATATCCACCCTCTTACCTTACTAAAAGATTAACATTGAATCCTAAATAAAATCCACAACCACCACTGCCGGTAAATCTGAGAGCTTCATGCTTGCCAGATTCCATGTTAAGCCCTGTTTCTGTCTTATGTCATGTGCTTCAAAAAACATCCTTAAGTGCTAAGCATGACTGTTGTCATTCCCAGTTCATTGGAAAGGCAACTTGGAGAAGATAAGAGCTTAAGGTCACTCGCTTGCATATGGCGGGAACTTGATTCAACCCAGGATTATCTGACATCATGGTTTGGGGTCTGAATTACTATATACATGTTACAGATAGTGAAAGTGTTCACTCTTAGATCTCTGTGCACTGGAAAGTCTCTATCCTATTCCTTGCTGGTATCAGTTGCATTTCACTGATTTATAGCCGTTCTCCCCTCTTATATTTGAACTTCTCTCCCAGGTGTGGATTCTGTCTTCTCCATTGTCTGAGCAGTCAGGAGCTCATTTTGTAAAAGTAGAGTGCTTGGAGACTCTGCTTCATAAGGTCAACAATGCATGCCTGAAATGTTCATGAAAGTCAATGGGAAAATAAAATTTAATTCACAGTAATTCCGTGTCTTGCACAGAATGACTTCTGAGGAGACACACCAAAGGCAGAAACACAAGGCACATGATATTTGGTTTCCGGTCTGTAAGGGAAGTATGCACTGGGATCTCCAGAGATATGGTTCCAGAGGAGACAGCTTGGGTATTTTGGAAAGGGTGAAAGGTCAAGGAAAGCAATATTTTAAAAAGGTTGAAATTTATTCAGTAAGTTAGGTAGCCTATAATAAATAGTCCAGCTCTTTGGCCAAGTTGACATATCCAGATCTTTGCCTGACCACCTCCCCTGGTCAAATGCCAGGAGAGGAACCTCAGTCCTTGGGTGTTGCATGCACTCGAGGGAGAACAGCATCACTTCCCTGGAGCAGTTGAAGGTGAAATGAGAAATGGAACTCCAGATTGAATTGCCAGTCCCAAGTCTGGTAGGTCTAGATTTTTCTGGACTAAATGGCAATACTGAAAGCCAGTTCTTGGTGGTGGGCAGAGCTACAGACTCTGGAACAAGGGCAGGGCTGGCTAAGAGTATAGATAAGATGGTTTTCAGTAGGCAACTAGTACTAGAAAGAGTAGTAGGTCCCCTTGAACTCAGGGTGGGAACGGAATGGCTGGGGATGGAAGCCTCCCTACTATGGGAAATGAAGAAATCAAACTAGGTATAGCTGAGCCCTGTCCACTGAGGGGAGAGAGAGGATACACTTGGCTGGAAACTCTCTGCAGTGCAGGTAGGATACTGATGGGAGGGAGTTGCAGGAAGAGTGTGGGGTGGTTGTCATCATCCTATAGACCTGGGAGTTTCATCAAATTAGCTGAAAGGGATCTATGTCTTTTTAAGATATTTAATTTTCCCAGGGAAAAGGACAAAGGACCTGTCATCTCTATCAGCCCTCCAGAAACTAAGAGGGCACAGGCTGTGAAGAAGAGCTCAGTTATCTATGTGATGTCAAGGGAGTGGGAAGTACTGTCATGAAGTCCCTAAGGCACACAAAGGGGCTGAAGGACACTGTCTCTGTCTCACTCTCTTTTTAAAGTTGGATTTCTAATTCACTCTTTAAGCTTAAAAAAATCTCAGATGTGTCAAGGAGTTAAGTGTGGGAAAAAAAACCCAGAAACACATGAAGACCCAAAGGAAAATATTTTTTAATCATGGGGAGGGGATGCCTTTGCTAATCATTACATTAGTTTAGAAACTCTGAGAGTAAAGGCTGGCTGTTTTACCGTTTCTTCATTTAGCATAGAACTGGCAAATATGGTACTCAATTAAATATTTGTTGAATTAATTTGACTTCATAAAAACTAAATATTTCCAGGTAGCTTGTGTGCAAGTGTGCACACACACACACATACATACATAAACACATACCCTTCTCCAACCCCTCCATAAAGTGGGAAAGATAAAATGAGAACAAATATTTGCTACATTGATGATAGACAAAGGGTTAATATCCCTGGTACAAAGAAAAACACTCTTACAAATCAATAAGGAAGAGACAAATCCTCCAATAGAAAAATGGTCAAAGGACATAAGCAGGCAATTCAGAGAAGAAGAAATACAAATGGTCAATAATCAAAGAACGGTAATGGAAATCTTTGCAGCCATTAAATGCTCAAGGCTGACCTGTATTTACTGACTTAGAAAGATGCCCACGACATGCTGTTGAATGAAAAAAGTGGGCTCCAAAACAGTAGGTAGAGTATGATTCCATTTATAGAAAATTACATGAGAGCATCTTCATCCACATCTTTGCTGAAAATAATAGAAACGTCCTCAAAGTTACATAGACAGAGAAGAGAACTGGAGGCCAAGCCAGCAGATACATGGCCTCACCTCTGGGTCAGGCACTTGTGGGAGTCACTGGCCAGCAAGGTGGGGACTGTCCCATCCTCCACTCCCTGAGGCCAAAGGGTCCTGAATTTCTCTGCCTCTTTATTTTCAGCTTCCCTTTCTCTGCAGGACAATTGGGCAAGTGAGAATGAGTGTAATATTTTATTAACCTAAAAATAAATTTCTGTATTGTTTGCCTTTTTAAAATGAACACATACCATTTTTAAATTTAGGAAAAAAAATGTGTATCTTTTTGTATTTGCTTGTTGATACTGGAGATGGAACCCAGGAGCACTTCGTTACCGAGCTACATTCCCTACTTTGTACTTTTTATTTTGAGACAGGGTCTCACTAAATTGCTTAGGGCCTCGCTAATGTGCTGAGGCAGACCTCAAACTTGTAATCCTCCTGCTTCAGCCTCCCAAGTTGCTAGGGTTACAGGCATGCACCACTACATCTGGCTATATCTTGATTTTTTGAAAGAATAAGAAAATTTTCAGAGTACATACATGCTTAGCATGTGCAAGGACCTGGGTTCCATCCCCAACACCAGAGAAGGAGAAAAGAAGAAAATGCATGTTAGGAAATGTGACTGATAAGGCGTTAAAATCTTTAGTATAGAAAGTACCTGCCAATCAATAAAAATTAAAAAAAAAAATAATAGCCCAACCAAGAGAAAATATTACCCACCTAAGAGCTCTTATTTGGCAGATGTTTACTAAGTGTGAGGAACTAGACAAAAACATTTTACAAGTATTATTTCTTCCAAGGCTTTATGAGGTAGATTCCATTTCTTCCCACCCCCTTGCCTCCAGTCTTCCCTCTTTCCTTCTTCTCCTCTCTCCATCTCCCTTCTAATCCCTGTTCCTCCCCAATTCCCTCCCTCTCCCCAGATTCACCCACCAGAGCATCTGTCCCATGCCTTCTAGCTCTGTGGATTCCCATTGCCCCCACGTGGAGCCTGCATTTCCACCGTCCTCTCGGTTTTACTGCTAATAAAGGCTGAGACCCTGAAGAAACTGTGGCCCAGGACACCCATTTCTAGCAAGGACAATAAGCATATGGAAATATTTTCACCTGATTAACCATCAAAGAAAACAATTAAAAAGGAGTTTGGGTTTACTTATTGATTTATTTGCTCCTCAGACTGACAAAGATTTATGAGATCAGTAACAATGAGTATTGTCTATAAGGTTGGGGGAAATCATTCTCTCCGTCTGCCAGTAGGTGTTCGGAAAGAGTGCAGAAAGCATATCACATGCCCCCCAATTTCTCTTTTATAAAATTATTCATATGTATGTGTGTATATATAACCATACATATATACATGCATATATATTTAGCAATATATGATATATATGTGTGTGTATAAATATGTATCTACTCTTATAAGGTACACACACATATATAATGTGTGATCACCTGATACATATCTACAGATATATTTACACACACACCCATATATATCAGCTGATCAAATGTTTGAACTAGAATATGCATTGGAACTGACAAAATTTTGGAAACAATTCAAAGGTACTTTTCAAAAAAAAAAAGAATCTGTGAAGGAAACTGATTCCTTTGCTATGGAAGCCTATGCAGTTATTGAAAATGATGGCATAGGTCTGTGTTTTTGACATGCAAAAAGTATTCATCATTTATTATTAAAGTGACAAAGGCAGATTACAAAACCAGTTTGTATAATACGATCCCTGCTTCTGTTAAAATGAATACATGTGTGTACCTATGTATCTATGCATATTTAGATAAGCATTTTTTTTTCATAGAAAAATCAGAAAGGACATAAAGAAAATGTGAAGGATGATTATCTCAGGGTAGAAGAGTTAAGACTGATATTTTCTTTCCTTCCACATATCTTTGGTTTATAACCTTTTGCAATTATCATGAATTAGTTTTACAATCAGATTAAACCCCATTCAAACAAGGAAGCAGCGTCTATTGTGGGGAAAGGGATCAAAACAAAACCCAACCGTAGCCAGCCCAGGCCCCAGCTGGCTTTGCAGACCATCCCGGCAGAGAAGGGCACCCCCTTTCCATGCTGTCATTTATGGGAACCAGATCCCTTTGCACCCACAGGTCCCCAGTGGAGCTCTTCCTCCAGGATCTGCCCATTTCCTCAGGACAGAGGCTTCTGGGAGCACATCTTTCCCCAGGCAGAGAGTCCCTGACCTCAGTACAAAAGGGGACCTAGAACTCTTTGTTAGAGAACCTGAACTTGAAACTGGCAACGGACATGGTTTAAACAACTCAGTGGAGCAGAAGTGGATTTGGTAACTGCCCAAGAGGGATTTCTTACCTGTGGCTTCCCCTAGATCGTTCGCTTAGGTGGTTGTATTTGTTTATTTATTTTTTTTTTATTTTCAAGAGTCGTTATTGAAGGAGTTGGGCACCATTTAAAGGGAACTAGTGGGACAGTGTAAGGGTCTTGGGAGGGATAAGGCATCAACTGCCCAACTTCACCAGGAGATTGAAGGTACTATCTGGAGGGCCCTGGGCTGGGCCTCCTGTCTTCTTGGGAAGCAAACGGGGTGCACAGGCATCTTATAAAATACAAATAGGAAGCAAGATAAAATAATCCAAGTGAAGAACACAAAAAGTTAACAGATCAAAATAAGAGATTAAACAATTGGGAACAATGAGCCAGATGGTTATGCAGAGTAAGTTGAGAAAGATAAGATTAAGAGGGAAAAGATTAAAAATAGCAGGATTTGAAATAACCAGTTAAAAGGGGACCGGGAGTGTAGCTCAGTGGTAGAAAACTTGCCTAGAGTACGAGGCCCCGGGATCCATCCTCAGCACGGTAAAATGAATGAATGAATGAATGAATGAATGAATGAGATTTAAAATTAAATAGCCAGTAAGGGACAGTAAGACAATAAAACACAGTCAACATTTTTCAGAATGAATCACTCAAAATAGGGAAGGCCAGGAGCTTAGAGATTTGAAAAGATAAAACTTGCCAGTGCCCTAGTTTTAAAGTATAAAGGGCATTGACAAAGGGTTAACGAAAATGTTATCTAAAAAAGTATTACAAAAGAGAAATAAAAGATCACTAGGAGGAAGGTTAAAAGATTAATGAAAGCTAAGACAATTCAAAGGAGAAACCACCAAAGCACTTCTAGTCAGAGAATGTTAAAATTATACCAATGTAATAGTTTAAAGCTCAAGTGTTATGACTACTTTAACCCAGCAGGTGAAAATAACCAGAGAAAACTGGGCAGGTGGCCCAAGTTTTTCATGGGATCATCTGTATTATGCACCCAGCATTACCCACGCTTTTTTTTTTTCATAGATATTGTCACATTCAGTTTTCCGGGTAATCATTTGATTAATGTCTGTCTTCCCCACGAGATTTCAGGATCTATGAGGGCAGGAGCCTCACCTGTTTTGCTTTCCAACATATTCCTGGCCCTGAGTGATAAATATATATCAATTCAATGGAAGAGTGAGTGAAGCATCTCCCTTAGCTTGTTCTCAGTGGGACAGGGCCAATGTCACTGTGTCCCCAAGGGTCTGGAAAGGGAGGTGGCCAGCAAAGGGGGTCTGGCCAGAAGCAACTCCTGCCTTCCAAACGGAACCTTCTCAGGGCTGGGATCCCTGGAGCCCTTGACTTGGCCCTTCACCAACTGACCATGACAGAAATAGATTAGGCATGGCCCCAGAGTTCCGGAAGCTCGTGCCGAGAAGTGGTACCAGAAGCAGAGTCATGGTCTACGCATGGGGTGGCACCTTCTGGCTGCAAGAGCCAACCCTGTCTTGGATGGCCTTTGTGGGAGAAGCAGCTTTGAGAAGGGAGGCCCATCTAGGAGGGAGAGCAGAGCTGTGGCACTGGCCACAGGCAAGACCTCTCTTCCCATCACTCTTCTCATCATCTCCATTTGTCAATCCCCCTGCCTGGGTGAGATAGGAACTGGTGGGAAGCACCGGGGCCCCATTCTCCTGTCAAGAAAATTGAGTCCAAATTCCATTTGGCTAAGGACACTTAGTTAAGTATGCTGCAGATCGTGGAGAACCAAGAATGTGAGACTGACTTGACTAAATTATATGGGACGTGAGGCAGTGGGAGAGACTTTGCAGACCACTTACTGGAAGGTGGCTGGGACCACCAGGTGTAGGAGGCAACGCTGGTTTAATGTGTAAGTGGTGACCAAGGCTGCTTCTGGCTTTGGCAGGATAAAACACCGCTGATGAAAGAAGTGTCGTTCACTTCAAGAATCAAGTCCTATCGATTCACTTTTTTTTATTCTTCATCCTAATGTGCAACAAACTAAACAATAATTATGCCCTTCCTCAGTGACTAGATCTTTGTGAGTGTGGATTTGTGTGGTGATTTTTAATGGCTGCATTGAAATCCCTTCCAAACGAACAGAGAGAAGGCAAAACTTGCAAGTTGATTTAAAAGTATATTATTGTTTCTATTTA